>NC_088934.1:38197500-38265000 GCF_038396675.1 Hydra vulgaris
GTGTTATGTTATTTATTATTGATATATGTATATATTATTATTAAATACTTTATCTTTTTATAATAAATGACATCTTGATCTCGTGCTTTACTTGTTAAAAAGGGTTAATACTTGTTTATTTCTTTTTTTTATATTATTTGAATATTATATGATTAATATATATATTCGAGTTATATGAAATTATTATTATATATATTATATGACTTTTATTGTTATTATGTACAATATAAAACAGGTTATTAACGCGGATTTGTTCGATGTTTTCCCCACAAAAAGATAATTATGATGCTATTGTATTTGAAACTGCATTTTACTTATCTTTCAATGTTGACGACCTTCCAATATGTAAAGCAAGTTTCTCTCAAGTATAGCATTGCTTTTTTAAAAATTGTTTAATGATTTAGATCAAAGAAATAGCAACACCAGAAAATCTTGTTGCCAAAACAGTTGGTGACTCACCATGTAAGATTTGTCTTAAAAATTTGTGATTTAAGATGATTATTTAATATTAATATTATTATTTAAGTTTTTATTTGTTTCTTTTGAGCTAAATTTGGTGTTGTGAGCTATTATTGGAGAAAATATTGACTTATTCATCAGATAAAGTTTGATGCCTGCTCTTACCCCGTTTCCTTCTTCATGTTTCAATCATGTATATTTTAGGTGACCTTGTCCAGGTGACAATTTTACTTGATTAAAATGTGAATGTTACGTTGCCAAAATATTGTGTATTTTGGAACTTTTTTTATTCATAATAAAAACCTGTGATTAGAAACTTGGAAAGATATTCTTTATTTACTATTTTTTTATAATTTAGTTTCAGGGATTATCTTATTTGGGATATTCCCGGAATACCAGATATTTTTCTGAAATTTATCTTTTTCCAAATATCCAAAAAGTTTTCTATACATACAACTTATATTACAAGTTCCATACATACAACTTATATTACAACATATAACAAGTATATATTATTCATCTATTTGTTTTTATGTTGTTTTAGTCATCATTCATACAAAAATTAAGAAAATTTTTAAAAAAATTGAGAAACAACTTGGCTGAATGCAAAATTAAGGGAAAAATGAGGGGGGAAATATTCTGAATTTTTTCAGGATATTTTCCGTAAATTTTTTCCGGATATTTTAAATATAATGATTACATGAAATATGTAGTTTATATATTCATTATTGTAATTACTTTTTATTTTACTTTTACAATAATGTAATTATTTTGCATTGTAATTTTATAATAATTAGTTTAAAAAGTAGGGCGTAAAATATCTTATAACTTCGCAATGCATTTTTGACAAAAATAAAATGTCACATATAATATTTTATCCAAACATATTATCTTATAACTAAGTTTTATCAATTTAGGTTTAATAAATATATTATAAAGCTTAGTTCAAAATTGTGTAACGTTATGGCAGATAATTATCATATTGCAATATGCAAAAGATCAAACCCTACTACGAGGTATACTTTTTTTTCTACCATATTGTATATTATTTTAGACTGTCAAATTTGTCAATGTAATTAATTTGATAATAAATAAGTTATTATAACTTATTTAATATTAAATTTATTAGGCTACATGACAAATGATAAGTTCTGCATAAAATATTATTGACTAGGAAGACCCAATGGTATTGTTATGTTATTGCCTAGGAATATCATTCTGTATTAAGACCCAATAACCTTTTAACTTTTAAAGTTTGACTTTAAATTTCACTTTACCCTCTCTTTGTCTACTATTGTGATTGCACTCTGTAGTAAGAATTTGATTTAATTCATATCTTGTTGGAGAATGCAACTTGATTCTGAGTTGAATTTTCAGCAATCTGTATTTATTGGTGACCTAATTTGACAATACTTTATTATACATATTTTTAGTATTATACTTAATATATTATATATAATTAGTGGTAGATGAGGCTCCTTAGCCGTGGTGAATGTTTCCACAGCAAAAGGCGCCTCAAGGTGAAAATCTGACCATGGATAAGGAAAATCATGATATAAAATCCCCACTATAATGCTTTGTGGTTATGTGATAACTATTACATTTATATAAATTGTTTTAACTTTTGTGTGCATTCTAAAATGACATTTAATGCTGTTCAAAACTTTGTAGATTACTCATTTAAAGCAACTTTGTGGGCTGTCACCTTTGCATCTAGTGAGTTAATGTATGAACAAGTTAATGCAGAAACAGATGCAAATATAAAAAGATGGAAAACAAAGAAAACAAATTATCATGTTATCACAGTACACAGATGTTATCACATAAGGTGAGTACAGGTCTTTTTCTAATCACGCCTATCAGTTATTAACTTTATATAGATATAGATATAGATAAATCTATAGATAGATATTAGATATAGATATATATAGATAAAAAAAAATTTTTTAAACTTGTATTTTTTATTATGTACTTCTTTTTTTTTAATCATCTGTCGACTTTTTTGTTACATCTTTTTTTATTAAATACTTATTTACTTTTTTAGCAATCAGAGTATAAAATTAGAAGGCAAATGACTTTTATTTTTTTACACTGTATGTAGTATTGTTTTCTTAAAATTATTTAATGATTTAGATAAAAGAAAACAAATAACACACTAGAAAATCTTGTTGCCAAAAGTAGTTAGCAACTCTCAAAGTAAGATTTGTTTTAAAAGTTTGTGATTTAAGATAATTATTAAATAATCATATTATTATTTAAGATTTTATTCGTTTCTTTTCAGCTAAATCTGATTCATTAGATGAAGTTTGATGCGTGCTCTTATAGAAGAAAATATCGACTGATTCGTTAGATTATGTTTGAAGCGTGCTTTTATGGGAGAATAGATATATAAGTTTGAAGCGTGCTCTTCGTAAGTTGCAGATCTACGACTTCGTACTTATTACTTATTGGATATAAGGAGGATATTTTAACAAAAGTGCAGCTTTTATTGCAAATTAAAAATTTTTATGTCAAGAACTAATATACTGACTAATAAAACCATGTATTTTAATACGTATTAAATATTTCCTCGACGATGAGTTTTTTTTCTTTACACGAATCCAAACACTTATAATTGTAATTATAAAGCATAGTTATTGCTTGAATATTACGTGCCAAAATTAACATAAAAAGCACGTCTTTTAGACAGTTTAAGGGGACCAAAAAGTCACCTAAATATCACGTGCCAAAAGTAACGTGAAAAACACGTCCATAAATCACGTGAATTGGTCATTTCATGAGGACCAAAAAGTCACCTAAATATCACGTGCCAAAAGTAACGTGAAAAACACGTCCATAAATCACGTGAATTGGTCATTTCATAGGGACCAAAAAGTCACCTAATTGTCACGTGCCAAAATAACGTGAAATTCACGTTTTTGTCACGTCGCTGTGCCTACTGGGTCTTTATATTTTAAGGCTTTTATAACCCAGCTGACACAACACAGAAAAAAGTTACGCTTGGTTTCTGATGTGTGTTTCAAACTTAAAACAAAAAGAATAACATGTGCCAAGAATTGTTTTCATTCCGTGAAATTAACTATTACCCTTTTACCAAAAATACCAGTTAAAATATTAATGATGTCACTGTTACCGAAACCTAGTATTATATTATAATAAATCTCAGTAAGGACTGTAAAACCACTTATAAAAGCATGCAACATTTAAACTTGACTTTAAAACCTCAAAAAACACGTGTGATTTAGAGTAAAACTGCCTAACTGAGTAAAATCGAAGGGATTAAAGGGATCCCAAAGTGCCGAGACAAGTTGTGTTTATTTTAAAGAGAATGATAAAAAATGTTTAGGCAGAATTTTTTATGTAAAACAAAATAATAAACGTATACCAACAAAAACAAACTTTTTTGTTTTACTCTAAGTTCGCCGTCTCCACAGTAGCAATTCTCTCAAAGTCTTTAAAATATACGCCGCAATCTACAGACTTTATAATTTATTCAAGCGCGTTTAATTCCAATGAGTTTTAGTAAATGATGTCATTGTAAAATATTTTTTTGAATCAATATTATCCGTTATTGCTTTTATTTGTTTTATTAATCGTATGGCTTTCCTATAAATTATATAGGAAGCTAAACATAAGAACGTTTTTTTATAGAGCGCGAGAACCAAATAAAATTAAGATTTTTATATTATATTTTTAAATAAAATAAATATTATATATTATAAATCTTTTTTTCTTTTTATGTAAATAATGTGAAATTTTTTTTAATTTATCTTAGCCGTTTGATGCTATGACGTTTTTGTTCTCCTATTGAAATGACATTTTACTAGATTTTAAATTTTTAATTAATAAATAATTTTGGTAAACTACATCATTTATTAGAGATAATAGCTGAATTCTTTAATTTATAGTAAGAAAATATTAAAAAGTATATCAATTTAGTGGAAATTGATAAATTTTTAAGATTTGCATATAAATATCAAGGTAATTTTGTATTTTGCATTTGAATTTTGATAACTAAACGATTAAAATGTCGGCAACTCCATACCGATTTGAACCTTTTGAAAAAAAGACAAAAAAAGCCTGTATGGATATAAGAAACGAAATAGTTGACAACCGTATCAGTTATGAAAAGCAGCTATGTGGATATTGTAAAACTATGCCACTTGAAAAAGAATTTCTTTGTTGCGTTGAAATAAAGAGAATAAATATCGCCTCAGGTATTAAAAATTAAGTAATATTCTTTAAAATATAAACGGATGTGCGCAGTATTAATAATAATAATAATAATAACAAACATTAACTTTTTTGTACATAATGGCTATGTAAAGTAAAAATAAGTTGTTTTTTTTTCAAAGATTATCAATGCATAACAGAGCGTAGAAGATTTTTGACTGGTTGCATTGAACTATATCCGCTATGGATATCAAAGGCCAGTCTGAATGACAGGGAAGGAGCTTGGATCCCAGATTCATTTAAAGAAACCTCTAATAAGTATTTACATACATAAGTTTGTTGTTAAAAATTTTATTTTAGTTTACTAAATAAATTTTTTTTTATTTATCGAATTTTTTTTTACTTAAATTTGAGTAAATTTCTCCGTTTCTTGCGCAGAACATTTAAATATGCCGCTTATCGTCCATTTACATGGTTAAACTACTGCAAACTTGAAAGGTATAATAGGAAAGTTCTACGGGCATGTGTTGTTTCAGCAATTAGAGCCAGGTTTCCAGATGATAATGGAATTTACACGAATTTTGATGGTGAAGACCAAGGTGCTTTAGGGATAACTGAAGTTGAAGAGGCATGGAAATACATTGAAGGGTTTAAATTTTAAAATTAAAAACAACGGCTATTTTCATAGCCACAAACTTTTAAAAATGTTATTTGCACTAACATCTTTGTTTAATAATATAAATAAACATACATAATACATACATACATTTTTTTTTTTGTTTTTTTTGTTTTTTATTATTATTATTTGCCGTATATTAAAATTTACAATGAAATAAATCGTGTTAATGAATAAGAGAGCTGGAGCAAGCAGAAGACATAAACTGTCTAATCATCGAGCCCCATTTACATTGAAAAAATCATCAGTTTATATACAAAAATGAAAAATTTTACAAACGTTAGTTAAAATATAAATATTAATATAATATAAATATTAGTGTTGAAATATATATCAAAGATTAACAACAATATAAAAGTATTAAAGTTTTTCAACAAAAAATTAAATAAAAATAAAACTGCAACAAAAAGACAAGTAGTGTCAATAACTATTTTTTTAGATAATTTATATTATTTATGTATTTATTTTAAAAGAGATATTTTAAATCAAAGTCATTTTGTAATAAAAGACTCTTAGATTCTTACCTGATTTGTTCTAAAGAGATGTTTTGAATATTTTTTTTTTTTTTTGTAATAAATTTTGAAAAGTGTTTCCATAGAAACGGTCCGCGGTATTGGATTTGGTAAGAACTTAGTTTTAAATTAGTTTTTGGTACAATAAAGTTGTTAATTAAAAATTTAGCAGGATACTTGTGCGAGATTTCACTAAAGTAAGACTGAAATACAATAGGAGAAAGCCCATGTTTTATTTGAAACATGAATTGTAGAACTTGATAAATATTAAGTTTATAGATACTTAGGGCACTAGGCTTCCTTAAAAGAGGTTTGCAATGAAAAGTTCTGTGTGTACCAAATACAATCTTGCATGCGTGTTTTTGCTTACTATAAATTTTTTTAATTTACTATAATTAGTACTACCCCATACAATATTACAGTCAGAGATAAAACTATGAATAAATGAAAAGTATATTTTTTTCAAGGAAGCAGTGTTAAGATATGGTTTAGTTTTATATAATATGGAAATATTTATTGAGATTTTATTTTCTATATATTTTATATGTGTTTTCCATCACAAATTTTCATCTAGTATTACTCCTAAAAAATTAACGATTGGTTCCCTTTTAATAAATGTTTTATTGATTAAAATATTAGGTAATTTTAGAGGAACATCATCACCTTAACTAGGTTTGGAGAATAAAATAAATTTAGTTTTTCTACATTTAAAGAAAGCCAATTACTTGTAAACCACTCGTTTATTTTTAATAGTTCTTTATTAAGTATATCAATGAGAACTTTTATGTTTTTGTTGGAATAAAAAAGATTGGAGTTGTCTGCAAACAATATAACATTTAAAATATTTGATGCTAAGTACAAATCATTAATATAAAATAAATATAATAATGGTCCTAAGATTGAACCTTGAGGCACACCACATATAATGTGTTTTTCTTTTTCAATTTTTTTATAAAGAATACATTGTGACCTGTTCGCCAGGTAATCTTCAAACCAAAGTAAGTTTTTATTACTTAGTCCATAGAGTTCCAGTTTTTTTGTAAGTATCTTATGGTTAACAGTGTCAAAGGCTTTTGACAGATCAATAAAAACTCCTAAGGTAAAATAGTCATTATCGAATGCATATGATACATGATTAATCAGTTCGATTACCGCATGGTTGGTTGAAGTATCTTTTTTAAAACCAAATTGTTTACTGTTCAGGAAACTGTTTAAAATCAAATAGTTATAAAGTCTGTTGTACATAATTCGTTCCAATAATTTTGAGAAGCAAGGTAAGACGGAAATAGGCCCGAAGTTGGAAATATTAGTTTCGTCACCAGATTTAAAAATTGGAGTGATTACGGCAACTTTAAGTTTTTTTGGCACAACACCTTGTTTTAATGAAAGGTAAAAAATATGAAATAATGAATCTTTCTTTAACCTATTTTAGAATTTCTCCTTTTTCAACCTAATCTAAACTCACGACTTCTTTCCGCACAACGGCAAAAAAATAAAACAATACAAAAAAATATAAAACCAAAAAACACAAAAAAATATAAAATAAAAAAACACAAAAAAATATAAAATCAAAAAACACAAAAAAATCAAAAATCAAAAATATAAAAAATATATAACAAAATGAATAAAAAATAGAATATGTATATATTTACGAACATTTGTAAAAACTATATATTGTAAAACTATAAAACCCGAGTTAATATAATTTTAAATGAAAAAATTGTAAAAATTTATTATTTTGTAATAAAAGAAAAAAAATGTATTAAAAAATGTATAAAAATGTATAAAAATTAAAAATAACGCAAAGTATATGTTTATAAATTAAATTTGATTTTATAAGTATTAATGATAGAAAATTTTGTTTTATAAATAGGGAGGCCGGGGCTATTTGCAACATGTTTTTTAAAACTATTTTTATTTTCTATCGCTTTGATTTTTAAATTTAAGAGGTAATATAAAAGGTGTTACTGATGTATTAATTCAACATTGGTATAGAGTAAAATGAGGTAATTTCGCCACTTTAGAAATTTTGCCACCAATTGGTGTATATCTACTTCTATAACTATAACTTTACTCAGGAATAAGATTTCTTTATAATTCAAATTTCTATTAATAGAAAAACAAATTTCTTATCAAATTATTTTAAAAATTCTTCTTGTGAAAACTTGATAAAAAAATTAATTGACAAAAATAATCTATAAAAAAACAGGAAATTTAAAATTCTCATAAAAATCATTTATTTTCATTCAAAATTTAAAAGACTAAAATATTGGAAATTTCTCAAAAAATCTCTCGGTTGTTTATTTCTTTCTAATTTTAATCGGAACCAAAGTTATTACGGAAATACTAAATGGGGGATCTTCGCCACCTATTTATATTTAATAGAAATGCGCTTTGATCGGATAATTAATATTATTTCCCTTTCTCTGGCTATGGTAATTTCTCAGGTAATGTTGGTCTTATAATCAATTCAAATTAATTAAATCGATCAATTATCAGCAACAATGCCGCGAAACCACAAGAGAAAATCTGTCACCAATTATAGCGAAGAGCTAATGGAAAAAGTCATTGCAAAAGTTAAAGCTGGCGAACTGAGATGCTAGCAAGCTGCAGAATTATACTGTATACTTCGAAGGACACTAGGAGGAAGAATTCAATATCCAGAAAGAATAGCTGGGGCTGGTACTCTTCTAAAATACCCTACATTTCTAAAAAAAAAAAGAAAAAAATAGGTAAAAAAGGTGGAGGGAGGAGACATGCCCGGTACTCGTTATCAATGGCCATGCCCCTACTTATTGAATATTGTTAGATTTCTTTTATTTAACTGATTGTAAATGTGTTTTTAAGATTTATAATTTAAAATAAAAAATGTATGTTGTATATAACACAGGTGGCGAAATTCCCCCAAATTAGATTTTATTGGGGTAATTTCGCCACCCCATTTTTCTGTTCTGATTATTTTTTTTTTTTTAAATTAAAGTATGTAAAGTTTATGAAAATATTATTCACATTAAAAAAGAAATTCGATTTTTATTTTTAGTTCTCAAGATATTTAATTTGAAAGAACTAATGGTGAATTTTTAGGACGTCTTTTTAGGACCAAATGCCGACTGGGTAGAAACATATATCAAAAAAAAATCTAACTAACTTTTTCAGTTTTTATTTTATTACTTATTTTTGAGCAGAGGTGTTATCCTTATGGTTATATCCTTATGACGTGTTATCCTTATGATGTGTTATTCTTATGGTTATATTTTTATGACGTGTTATCCTTATGGTTATATCCTTATGACGTGTTATCCTTATGGTTATATCTTAATGGCGTGTTATCCTTATGGTTATATCCTTATGACGTGTTATCTTTATGGTTATATCCTTATGACGTGTTATCCTTATGATTATATAATGTAAAGATATTTTTAAATAGTAACTTAAAAAACATCCTTTAAATGGCACTGTTGCAACTTAACTCCGTTGCAATTAGCCCCAGCCTAGGAAAGACTTGAAACTTGTTTTAAAATTTTTCATTTTTTTTTGTTCATGATTTAAATAAATTTTGGAATCATTATTTTATTGTTTCTTTGATAAAAACTTGCCCAATAAAAAAATATCTGCTTTTTTTGTTTGTTTGTTTGTTTATTCTTTATTTAAAATAACTTTAGGTATTTTTTACGACATTTATTTTTAAATTTTTATGCTTGAATATTTGTTGTTTCTAGTATATTAGAGGTGACTAGACAAACGTGATGTTTTCTGGCCACATTTTTATGTACTATTGAATGATCAGAAATTAAATTGACAATCTTTAAAAGCAAATATAAATATTATACAACTTTCGCGCTCGACTCTTTGCGGTTGAATTTTGTTTATCGTTTCGATTTGGCATTTTGACTACTTTAAAACTACAAAAAAATTGGAAACCTTCAGTTTTTTCGCTCGATATCTATCAGACCAATCAGGATGTTCTTCCAATGAAGTCTCCAACCGTTTGAGAGCTCTAGGATTTGCTGTGCGTTTTTTTCGACCACTTTCTTGTGTTCTCTGAATAGTTTTCCGTTCTGTAAACCGTTTAAGAACAGTATCTACAGTTCTTCTTGATAATGTTAATGATTTCGCCAACTTTCTATTCGATAAAGTTGGATTTTTTAAGTGTTTGACCACAATCAAAAATCTTTGTTTAGTTTGCTCGGTTGACATTTTGAAACTAAATAATATTTTTAATTATTTTTTTTTGCCAAAATGTTCTATTATACAAACACTACCACACACAAAAAAATAATTAAAAACGCAATAATTAAAAACGCAATAAACAGTGTTCCTGTAGGGGTCTCGGTTTTCGAATATATATGCCTTTGCAGTTGTGGGTTTGTTGGGGCTTCTATATCACTATTTTATTGGCCTAAAGATGTATAAAATATACAGCTTTTTAATACGTAAAATGATAAGACTGAGTGAGATAAGAACTTTGTACGGTACTCTGTTTTTATAGTTGGCTTTGGGTTTCAGATGTACCAAATTATTTTTATAATCTGTTTTTGTAGTTGACTTTATAGCTTTTAGTTTGTTTTCGCTATATTTATATTTTTACTTTTAACTTTTTAATGTTACATATATATATATATATAAATATATAAATAAATAAATATATATATATATATATATATATATATATATATATATATATATATATATATATATATATATATATATATATATATATATATATATATATATATATATATATATATATATATATAGTATCGGACAAAACTGCATTTTTTCAATTTAGAGAAATAACTATGTAACTGTTTAGAGACAAAGTTCTTCAAGTTTTATTCATCACAAAGTTCATTATTTGTACACGAAAATTAATAAATTAATCAAAAGTATTAAAAAAAGTTGATTTCCTTCTGGACAAAACAAGTGCAACTCGAGAAATTGTTGACCAATCTGTATTTCGCTATCAATATTTCGTGGCGAATCCTTTGTTGTCGATCACAGCCTTGCATCTTTGAGGCATAGATTCGATCAGGTGATCAATGAAACTTTGTGGAATCGTTGCCCAGGCCTTTTGGATTTGTTCAAACAGTTGATCCTTATTACGAACACCATTAATTCTGCGGTTGACGATCTCCCACAGGTTATCGATAGGGTTGAGATCCGGAGATTGAGGCGGCTAATCCATTACCAATAGGTGGTTGTCTTGAAACCACTGCTTGACTACTTTTGCAGTGTGTTTCGGATCGTTGTCTTGCTGAAAAACCCATTTTATTGACATATTCCATTCAGCATGAGGTAACATAACATCTTTCAGGGTATTTTTAAACATGAAACGGTCCATTATTCCATCATTTCGATGTATTGGACCTAGACCGTTAGCAGAAAAACACCCCCAGACCATTACAATGCCTCCACCTTGCTTCACGGTCTTATGGCAGTAACGTAAATTAAGGCGTTTTCCGGCCGGTCGACGTACACGGCAAATACAATCGCTCCCAATGATGTTGAACTTCGATTCATCACTGAACAGGAAAGTTCGCCATTTCTGCACATTCCAGTAAATATGAGATGTAGCAAACAGGAGTCTTTTCTTCTGGTTTTTTAGTGAAATCAGCGGTTTCTTTGCAGGGCGTCGAGAAAACAATCCGGCTTCAACAGCACGTCGTCTGATTGTTCGGTCCAATACAGGAAGCTCTAATTGCTTTTGTATCTCGACTGATGATATCCAGGGATCCTTCTTGACGGATCTGACGATCATAGAATCCTCTCTAGAAGTGGTGGAACGCGATCTCCCACCTTTGTTATCTGCTGCCAACTTCCCCGTAGAACGATATTTGGAACATAGTCTAGATACGGTCCATTTTTTCACGCGATATTTATCACAAATACTTTTTTGTGACATTCCACTTACGTAATCGCCAATAATTTCCTTTCTTAGTTCCAATCCAAGACTGTCGGGAGCCATTTTTGCACTTGAAGTCATAAAAATAATAAAAATAAATAATCACGCTTCTCAAGGCTTACCGTGTTACATTTACCTTGTGATGATACAATGTGGAACACAACGTCTTGGTTGGATGTGGACTGTATTGATGTAATGAAACACTTGTTGTATTTCACTTCTTGTATTGATGTTCTTCGATAAAACACTTTGATAAAACTCACTTCGATAAACTGTCTTGATAATACTGACTGATTGACTTCCATATACTAACTGAATTACATGTCAATTTACATGTCTTTTATATTGTAAAATGAACCTGTGTGAACCTGTTCTGGAAGATTCTAGATGCTTCTTTTCGATGCTTCTGGAAGCTTCTGGATGCGTCTGGATGCTTCTGAATGTTTCTGGATATTTCTGGATGCTACTGGATGCTTCAAGATGCTTCTTCTGGAAACTTCTGGAAGCTTCTGCATGCTTCTGGAAACTTCTGGAAACTTCTGGATACTTCCTTTAATTATTAAAAAACTTCCGTGACGTTGACACGGACCAGACTTAAGAAAATGAAACAAACCAAAAAAGTTGCACTTGTTTTGTCCGCTGCAAAATGGCACTTGTCAACGAAATTCTGCCTGTGTGATGTCACCTGTCAGCTGATTGCTCATGTCATGGCATGCTATGACTCCAGACTCCTGAACTGTTTGCTGTGGTAGTATAGTTCGTTTCGTTTTTAAAACAAGTAAAATTAGGAACACTTTTTAGCATTGTTCGATGTTGGTTGCAAATGTTTTGTCCAATACTGTATATATATATATATATATATATATATATATATATATATATATATATATATATATATATATATATATATATATATATATATATATATATATATATACATTTTTTAATTAATAAAAAGGCTGAAAAGGCTTATTTTATAAGCAATGAATTGCTGCAAAAAGCAAGTTGTAATACTGGTTATGTCTACAAGTGTGATGGTGTAGTGCATTAGTTAGTTCCGTTTGGTCGTCTGGTATGGTCTCGTTATATTTTCGTCCACTTCAAATAGCAGAAAAATAGGTTATGTTATGAGCTTAAATTTAAAAACTTTTGTTGCATACGTAACTTTTTACCTGAAAATTTAAAACAAAAATACTAATAATAACTGAACAGTTATTTTTTGATTCAGTTTAGTTTTTCGGTATGTCAATCTAATCCAGAATTGTGGAGGCATTTGAAGGAAGCGCAAAGGTTCTGGATCAAAATATTACAGACAAAGATTTTGAAAAATACAAAAAAATTGCAAAAGTATATTAAAAGTACTGCTCTCTGAACTATTTTTTTTGCTGTTGAAAAATGGTGAAATTCAAAAGAGAGACTGGCGTATTTACTCATCATCCTTGTCGCTTTTTGCGCGCAAAAATTAGTAGCAAAGTATTTCAAGACACTCCAAAGAGGATTCAACGTAGCAGGTATCAACAAAAATACTCCATGTCATTTGTGGAGTTTTGATGAAATTGGCTTCTCTGGTGATCAAGGTAAGCAAAATATAGTTTGCCGGCGTGGTGCAAAACGACCATTGAAATTGGTTGGCAACAATGAAAAAATCAATTATTCAGTTTGAAATTGCAATAATGCTGCTGGTAATCGTCTTGCTTCATACATTATTTTTAAATCAAAAAAAAGGTCTGTACAGAGATTAGTGTTTAAGTAGTCCAGATGATGCCATGTACGCTATATCTCCATCCGGATGGATGGAAGATGAGCAACTTGCGCAGTGGCTCACTAACGTTTATGTTCCCGCCCTTAAGAAAATTCTAGGTAATTAGTTTAATCTAGTTTATCTAATTATATTTATCTAATTTTACATTCACAAAGGATTACATCAATCTAATTGTAGTTATCTAATTTTACATTCACAAAGGATTACATCAATCTAATTGTAGTTATCTAATTTTAGGTATTCATATTTTAGTTGCAGATGGTCATGTGACACATTCCAATATCGGGTCGTACTTATTTGTATCGAAAACAATATCTTGTTAATTTGCTTACCAGTCACATATTCTGCAACCACTAGATGGCGGTGTTTATTGTGAAAAGAGTTTGTGATGTCTAGCCACTAAATGTCGGTGTTTTATGTCAAAAGAGTTAGGCGCAAATTACTTCAACAGTTTTATGCAGAGACAAAGTTTAGCAATTTATCAAAAAAATGTTTTAGCCTCCTGCAAAAAAAAGTTTTCAGCATTGGTGAAGTTTTTACGCGTACCCAAATAGTCACTGGGTTTCAGAATACTGGTTTATTTCCACTCGACATCAATAAAATCGATCAGTCAAAGTTGCAAATTGCTAATACATTTGAAAGACCGTCATCTGAATCTGAGCCTTCATCATCTCAACAACCAGAATCTATGAAAGTACCATCACCAATACTAGTACCAGGAACTACACTACCTCAGCCACTGCCCTCTGAATCTACACTAACATCTAGCATCAGCATATGTCGCATAGCATCAGCTCCAAAGTCACCTCAAAAGTCACCCTGTCTGCAAACAACCTTCAATGTTGAAGTAACTCCGGCTGTTCAAAAAGAAATTCATACTTAAAAAAATAATTATTTGATTTTTATATATTTAAATACAGTTCAATATTCTCTGCAACTTTAAAAAAAAAATTAAAAATCTTTTTTTCGTAAAAAATAATTAAAATCCTTAACCATTCCATTTGACTCTATTAATTAAAAATATCACATTAAAAATGACATTTATTATTTGTTAGTATGTACTATTAAAATCTTAACAACAATGTATATATTATAATTCAAACTAAACTAAACCAAATAGAAATTATAAAAAGCATGAACTCCAAATATATTAAGTCTATAAACAATTTATTATTCCCTTATTAAATTTGATGTAAAACTATTTCTCCCTAATTTAATTTCTTTATTAAATATGATATAAAAATATAACAACAAATTTTAAACAATTAATGTAAAGTTAGGGAAGAATTTAAGACTACCATCCCTTTTTAGTTCCCTTACTCACTACCACCCATTTTTAGTTCCCTCATTACTTTTTTAAAGCTATAAAAATATAAATGATTTCAAAATTTGCATTTGTTGATATTCCAAAGTAACAAATAAAACACAAATTACTGTTAATATTTACAAATAAAAAAAAATTATTTTAAAACACAAAAAAATTCAAAAAATAGGTGATGCTGACAGTTAAAAATATAATACTATTAAAATGGTAGCAAACAGATTAACTTTAATTTTATCAAAATTTATTTTAAGTTTTATAAAAAGAAAAAAGAAAAATTTAAAAATTTTTACATTTCAGAAAGATTTTTTATTTTTCATTTTCTCAAATTTTAATATGGAAACATTACTAATGCAACTATTATAAAATATATAACTATATAAAATATGCATATATTATAAAACATATATTTATTATTGCAATGATGATATCATTATGACATTTTATATATCATTTCATATATAACTAACTCATACATTATTATTAAAAATTTTTTCTTCATCAATTATTTCGCTATACAAAACATCCGCAATATTATTTTGTGAAGCACTTGACAATAAAATTAGTTTATAACGTCCTTTACAATTTGGGTCATCATTCAAAATAGACTTAAGCTTTTTGTAAAACAAAATCACTTCACGTTCAAGATCTTCATCATTAAAATTTGCTTCTCTATGTTTTGACATTTTATACAAGTTGTTAAGAGGAGTTGCATACTCCATAATAACATATTTTTGGGGTTTTTGTGGTTCACGTGGTTTAATGGAGTAAACACTGTTTTTGTAAGATCTCTCCTGTACTCCACCAGTACTTCTAATGTCCTCAAGACAGTTACGATGAAACTTTATATCATCACTGCATGCCAAGTTTGCTGTACAATTACAATCTTTCGGAATAACGATATACATAATCGGTTTTAAATACTTACAAGCATTATCTCCTTCAATCATAGAATTTGGTGCTACTGCTCCATCTACTAACATTTTTAACTTAGGAAGTTGTTCTTTTAAATAACCAAAGTAATAACCCCATGCTAAACCTGCAGCTAAATGTTTATTTTCAACTTCATTCAAATGAGAATACTCTATAATAGAAGGTTCTTTTAACTTTAGCAAATGCATAACAATTGAGCTACAAATCATATACGTTACATATACTGTAAATGAAAGGATTTTTTTATCTCCCAAGATCGATTGGTAAAGAGTTACTGAAAATGACAAAGCTAAGATAAAACAAATAACCTAAAAAAGAAAAAAAACTTTACAGTAAAAGTTTTTTAAAACAATTACCTCAAAGAATTGTAATAATTTAAAATGACAATGTTATTAAAAAACTTTTACATACACCAGAATAACTTGCCACAGTTATACAATTTTTGAAAGCTAATATGATTGAACCATTATATCTCTCTTTAATATGAAATATTTCCTCAGAAAAAAAGCAAATTCTTCTCAAAAATTCTCCAATAATTATTGAGGAAATCACCATTAGTATTAGCATTGAATCTTCTTTAAAAGATCTCGGGAAAAAAAACATGTTTAAACAATAAACAACAACCAAAAAACACATTAAATATAACATTATGTATAATTCTCTGCCTCTACGTTTATTGAAAATATGTCCGAAACCATTATTTTGTTCAAAATCAGAATCAACCATTTTTTAATTTTGGAACGGGAGGCAAATTTTAAAGGTTATTTGTTAATAGCAGATAACTCTGAAACTGAAGCAGAAAATCCCAGATTTCAAGCTTCACTTTCGCAACTAGCCAACCTTCTTTCGAAACTAGCCAAGTTCATCCGTAAATGTTTTTCATTACGTGTGTTTTTCTGTTTTAAAGTAATGCACAGTGGGGTAGAATATTTTTTCCGTGGCCAAAAGTCCCAAAAAAGTCAAAACTTCTAAACTTTTTTTATTTTATTAATGAAACATAGGTGCTTTTACTCTACTCTAAAATGTATCCGTTTAATCGCTAGAGATGAAGGCAAGCTTGCTAGAACCATTCACAATGGCTTTAAAATTGTCAAATTTTCGTAAAAATTTTTTTTATTTTAAATAAACATATTAACTTAGTGCTTATAAAAAGTATATGTTTTAGTTATATATTTGTATTTAATTTGTTCATAATATGTCTTAGAATTGTTGGTATTTTAAAGGTGTTTTTCTAAGTTTCCTCATCTTCCTTTTTCTAAATGTCACTCGAAGATTGTTTGATTTTCTGATTTTAGCATTTACTAAACGGCAGTTATTGTTAAAAAAAAAACCCAGCTGCGACCATGTATTCTTTATGATATATTTTTTAATTCAAAATCGACGACTATTTTTGCTTTTATAAAAAGACCAGTTTAAAGTTAAGATATTTGTTTAAGGAATATAGTTTTTTTTAATTTTATTTAACACATCGAACCGTTATTGTTTAAATAAAAATTTTTGTTATTAATTTGATGTTTTCAAAAAAGGAAAAAAAAGAAATGATAATCATTTCACTATAAATACATAAAAATCAAATATTTAAGTATTCGATTCCAACCAAATCCCGCTCTCTTGAAATAGGAATTTATGTTATTTAGGAAGTATAAAGGTTGTTTAATACTATTAAATAAAATCAGCTGCGACTAGCTATAATTTAAACTTAAAATCGATTTTGAAAACTCAAGATTTTAGACTAATTTAATTCTTACTTTACAATGCATTGTGATATGAAAAAATTTATTTGTCTGGAAATTTGAAGTTTATTTGATATTATATGATTATATTAAGACTAATTAGTTGATAATTGCAGCGATTTGATTAAAAAAATGTAACGTTAAAAAAGCTTTAAGCTTAAAAAATTAATGTAGACTCTATAAGAAAATTGAAGTTAGATATTTGCATATACTGTAAATGTTAAAAAATAGTTAAACTATTAGTCACGAACATCCTGCATATAGACTTTTAGTGAACTACACTTACTATATTTTATATCGTTAATATTAAACAAATATTTAAAACTGAGGATTTATTTTTTATAGCTCCAGGTTAAAAGTTTATTCCTATTTTACAAATAAGTGCACATAATAATTTCGTTCAAATCAAAAGGTAAAAATAATATAAATAAAATTTTAGTTAGTAAATTCAAAGTCAGCATAGTAATAAAATGGCGAATCAGTGTTTTCATTTTCAGATGATCCAATAATGTCATTGTGTTCATTTAAATTTCTTATATCAGTTATTTTTATTGGTTTTAGTTCCTTATTTCTATCATCAAAATCATCATCCTCATCCGCATATATATCATCATTAGCATCATTTGTATTTTCTTTTTCAGTTACTTCAAAATCAAGATCGACTGCGTCTCCTTCTAGGTTCATTTTTTTATGTTTACATTTTGATCTTGCATAGTTTAGAGATGAAAGAATTGGGTCACTCGAAAGCATTAAATAATTGAATTGGTCCATCATTGTAGCTTTTCGATCAAATTTACGAGTGTGTTGTGAGCGAATATTTTTATTATCTTTATTCCGAGCTTCAATTGCTTCTTCAGAGTACATTTCAATTGGTAGCATAAATCTAGATATTGTCAGACTACTATGAATGAGTAGTTTGTGTACTGAGGCTGACATGTAAAACCATGAGTACTCTCGAACAAATATATTTGCTCTTTCCAAATAATATGTTTCATATTTGGCTATAATAATTTTTTTATTCAAATTAATGAATGATAGTATAATGTATACATTATACTATCAGTCATTAATTTGAATTATTCAAATTAATGACTGATATTCAAATAATTTTTTTATTCAAATTAATGAATGATAGTATAATGTATACATTATACTATCAGTCATTAATTTGAATAAAAAAATTATTATAGCCAAATATGAAACATATTATACTACAGGCTATATATAGCCTGTAGATTAAATCTTTCTTGACTCCTGTTATTCGCGAAAACTCTGCATGCTGACGAAAAGCACGACGAGCTGCATTGCCATCATTTGTTGTCCCAGGTCAGCCTTGAAGAGGCAAGTCCAATTTAATAAGGCCAATTTTTGCAAACTCACACTGAACAAATCTTTTTTTTTTACAGCTGCTAATTTTATATTTTCAGGTCCACATATTTGCCATTCTTTAATAGTCTATAACTTATATGCAGAATACACTCGAAACATCGAATCCATGTATGTAATGACGATAACCCAAGCTCCAAGCTTTGCGAATCCGTTGAACGGATCAGAGCTTTATCTAACTTGTTCATTGATCTTGGAGTACGTTTGCAAATATTACAAATTTGAACCGATTTGTTGTCACAAATTGCATTAACTGCTTTTCCATCAATCATTGTAAGCTTAAGATCGAAGCTTACTTCAATTACAAGCTTCTTTTCAGCTTCTGGTTCAATTATTTCCATATCAATAATCATTGTACTCTCCTCAAGCAAATTGATTTGCTTGTCAAAGTTTTTTTTTTCACTTAAAACTAAAGGGTTTTCAGCAAAATACTGAATTCTTAGTGGACAGCAGAATCGCATTGAAGAAGGCACTTGATTTTCCCAAATTGTCAATTTTTTTTACCATACGATAACTTAAGTGGCACTAGGCAAATAGAAAACAAACTTTGATGAGACATTAAATCATTACATTAATCATTGTTGTTTTTTTGGACGGAAAATCTTTGTTTATACTAGAGTTGTTAACCGGAAGATTTCTTACAATTCCGGTAAAATAAAATTCTTTCGGAAGGATATTGAGAATCAGGAATTTTTTTTTTCGTACCGAATTTTGCGAAACAAAAAAAACCGTCGATGTTCATTTCGCAAATGCTACTTACGAATTGTAGCCTTTCGCAAGTTGAATTACGAAATAAAACTTATTTTGCTATATACGAAAGTAGCGCTTACGGAAGTCGCACTTGCGAAATGAGCTCTTTCGCTAAACGACGTTTTGAAGTCTATAAAAAAATTTTGTTGGCCAAACGGATATAATTGTAAAAAATAAAACTTTTTTATACCAAAATGTTTATAATAAAATTTTATTTTCAGTATTGAACATTTTGAGGTTTAATTTTTGAAAATAATGATAAAAAACCAAATTTCTTTCGAAACGAAACTCTTTCGCACCGCAACTTGCGAAACAGTTCTTAATGGAAAAAAACTTACGAAACGCGGCATAATAAATGTATTTAATTACGTTTTATGAATCAAATACATATAATTAACTAAGTAATTAAAATACTAATTTTTTATATGATATTGATAAGTTTCAGTTTTGAACTTTTATAAAAAAATCAAGACTTTCATAAAACTTTTTAGAAACTTTCATAACTATATCTAACTATAACTATATCAACTATATCTGGTCTTCAAAATCTTATTAACATCGTCCAAAAGTATGTAATATCAAACTTTATCAAACTAAATGCAGAATTTTTAATATCTGGAGTAAGCTCGATCATCAATAACGTGATTTATGTTAACGATGCTCCTATTAAGTTTCAAAGCAATTTAAAACATCTTGGTTTCCTTTGGGATAATAAGAACAAAAATATGACGGCAACACTCCAAAAAACGAATATAAATGAAAGAATAACGCAATTTTTATCTGTTGCAAAAGCACTTATAAGAAACGGAATTCGCTTCTGCCAGCCTGCTACGATTATTTATTTATTTAATTCCCTAGCTATTCCAACGCTATTATACGGACTAGAACTGGGTGGTTGCAACAATAAGTTTCTACAGAATATTGATAAAGTTGGACGATCTGTCTTAAAATCATTTTTTAATATTTCTAAGCATAGTAAAAATTACCTCCACTCTTTTTTCAAAGTAGACTCTGTATTGAACATTCTTATTTACAACAAATTAAACTTATTTATCAGGCTACTTAATGACCCCATATGTTACTCCATTATAATGACTCAGTTGCCGTGTATAAATAACCAAAGTTTATTTGTTGGTGAGATATGGCTAATATGCAAGCAATTTGGTATTAATATGCTGCAATGTATGATCGAGGGCAATAAAATTAAAACTGCACGCCCTAAGGAAGTGTTAGATGCCAATATCACCGCAATTTTAAAACAATCTGTCCAATTATGGAATTTAAAGGAACAAAGACTTATATTTAGAACTTTGATGGAAGAAAATATTCCAAGAACAGTACAAGAATACACATAGCATTTTCTTTATTTGTTTTTTTACCTACAATTTATGTAATTTAAAATGGTGTTTAAAAGAATATATATATATATATATATATATATATATATATATATATATATATATATATATATATATATATATATATATATATATATATATATATATATATATAAACTTTTTAGAATCTCATTTAATGAATAAGAATTAAATAAAGATTATAACTTGAACATACGAATGCAATTGCGTAATCGGGAAACAATGCCTACGTTGAAATCAAAAAAAGACCTAATTTAAATGATGAATGCTAAAACTTAATTATGTAATAAAATACTTAAAAATAGCTCTCACTTGATTTCAAATAGAATAATTATATATATATATATATATATATATATATATATATATATATATATATATATATTCTCTTTCTCTTTTCTACAAATACTATAATGGGCACTGCTCTAAAGAGCTAGCGTCTCTTGTGCCATCTACTAAAATTCATTCTCGTGTTACTCGTCATTCAATTAAGTGTCATCCTTTTTCTGTGACTGTTCCTAAGTGCTCCAAAAACGCTTATTCGTCTAGTTTTTTTCCTCGAACATCAGTTCTTTGGAATTCGCTTCCTTCATCTTGCTTTCCTGATTCGTATAATTTGCAATCTTTTAAATCGTCCGTCAATCGTTATCTTGCTCTACAATCTTCATCTTTTCTCTTACAGTAACTTCCAACTTTAATTAGTGGCTGCTTGCAGCCTTGTTGGAAGCGAAGATGTTTAAAAAAAAAAAAAAAAAATATATATATATATATATATATATATATATATATATATATATATATATACTGCCTGCCCCAACCAAACCCTCAGTCGATGTAGCAACACTCCCTTGCGGGTTAGGCTATTTGTCAGTCGATGTAGCAGTACTCCCTTGCAAGTCAGGCTATTTGTCAGTCGATGTAGCAGCACTCCCTTGCGAGTCAGGCTATTTGTCAGTCGGTGTAGCAGCACTCCCTTGCGAGTCAGGCTATAAGATAGTCAATGTAGCAACACTCCGCGCATGATTTACAGTAAAAAAAATAAAAATAAAAACATTTTATTAAAAAAAATAAAAATAAAAATATTGTTTATATTGTTAAAAACATTCAAAATGTTTTAAAAACATTCAGAATGTTTTTAAAAACATTCTGGTCAATTAAATTTGCGTTTTTGTGGTTTTTTTATATAACAATTAATTTGTAATTAAATTAATGGTTTTGACTTTCGTCCAACACGAAAGTGTTGGACGAAAGTCAAAAGTAATTAAAAGTGACGTATGTGTTGGCGTAAGAATCACTTTTTTCCTTCCGCTCTTCCCAAAGCCAACAAACTATAGATCTATATATATATATATATATATATATATATATATATATATATATATATATATATATATATATATATATATATATATATATATATATATATATATATATATATATATATATATATATATATATATATATATATATATATATATATATATATATATATATATGTACATATATATATATATATATATATATATATATATATATATATATATATATATATATATATATATATATATATAAAATAAATAATAACATTTTTTGTATAACAATTTAATGAATGCTTTCGAGCCTATTCCGTAGGCGCACATTCCATAACGCTCCTTCCGAAAGGAACTGGTTCGCAAGTATTCTTTCGAAATGATTTGTTTTGCAAGTTTCTTTTCGTAAAGGGTTATTACGGAATAATTATTATTTATTTTTTTCGTATAATGCATTACGGAAGGTGAGTTTGCGCAAGTACAACTTCCGCAATACCAACTTGAAATACGGAAGATATAAATGCGAAATTTTCGTAAGTTTTTGTTTACGGCGAACAACCCTAGTTTATACTGCTTTTGGCTACTTTCACCGTCGAAGTCCCATTTGCAATACAAAGTCATTCCTATACAGGATTCAAAAGAATCAAGTTGAGATATTTTATTTTTAACAGTAGTTAGTTGCAGCATTCGATAAACTGTATGGTGTAACAATTCTTTCAGTGGAACTTCGCCTCTCATTTCATTTTCAGCTATACAAATACCATCAGGATAACACCTTTTTTTTTTCGTCGCAAAGTTGTTATATGTTGGATTTATATTCGCATTACACTTAATTGAGTTATTTCGCATAACTTGATATTTGCGTCTTCGATAAATTCAAAGCTGTCATTAATAATAATCCCTCTAGTGGCGTATTTGGTACAATTTGCTTGTTTTTGTCCTGAATAAAACATTTTATTTCATTTGCCGAATCTGTATTTGATAAACATTCTTTAAATACGTACAGCAAACTATATCGCTTTTTCTTTTTTAAACCCATTTCTGCTGCTTGTAAGATTTTATCATGGTCGTGATTTACTAACAATATGGATGCGTGCCGACGTTTATTTCGGTAGGACATATCCTCGTTTTTTTGACATGGTCTCCCAAATGACTGTTCATTTAAACAAAAAACTTTTAAATAGACGGTTTGTGATGATTGTTCGCTAGATTGCTGAATAATTAAAGGCAAAATTTTATTATTAAGCCAAAATGACTCGCTACTTAAAAATTTGCTTTTATTTCAAAAATGTTTTTTGCTATGTTTTGATCGCCATTTGCATACAAATTCGAGAAGAGCTTTTTCAAAACGAGTAAAATCGTCATTTTTATTTTATAAATTAATGAATATATTTAATTCGTTTTTGAGCATACTATTTATACTGATCGATGATTTGTCTTGACGTAAGTTGTGATGAAATAGTGTCGTTAATTTTTTCAAATACTTCAAGTCGAGTTATGTTATTAAACATTTTTATAAGATAACTTGATTATTTATAAGATAGGAGTTTTAATAATGCTACTTCAAGAGAAAATTTAAATATCTATTATTTAGTGAAAATTTATAATTTTATTACTTTCAGAACATAATTGTAATCTAATCGCTGCAATTATCAACTAATTAGTCTTCATATAATCATATAATATCAAATAAACTTCAAATTTCCAGACAAATAAATTTTTTCATATCACAATGCATTGTAAAGTAAGAATTAAATTAGTCTAAAATCTTGAATTTTTAAAATCGATTTTAAGTTTAAATTATAGCTAGTCGCAGTTGATTTTATTTAATAGTATTAAACAACCTTTATACATCCTAAATATCATTAATACCAATTTCAAGAGAGCGGCATTTGGTTGGAATCGAATACTCAAATATTTGATTTTTATGTATTTATAGTGAAATGATTTTCTTTTCCTTTTTTTTCCTTTTTTGAAAACATTAAAATAATAAAAAAAATTTTTATTTAAACAATAACGGTTCGATGTGTTAAATAAAATTAAAAAAAAAACTATATTCCTTAAACAAATATCTTAACTTTAAACTGGTCTTTTTATAAAAGCAAAAATGTCGTCGATCTTGAACTAAAAAATATATCATAAAGAATACATGGTCGCAGCTGGGTTTTTTTTTTAACAATAACTGCCGTTTACTAAACGCTAAAATCAGAAAATCAAACAATCTTCGAGCACTGGATTGAAGAAAGATGGACAACCAAGGATAATAGTACTTAACCTGCAGAAATACAAACACAAAATATGAATCTTGAAAGAATCTCATCAACTGAAAGGCACGAATTCTTTCATTAACGAAGACTATTCTCGTGAGACCGTTGCAATTCAAAAAAGTTATTTGCCAAGTTAAACAAAGGCGCTCAAATAGTGAAAATGTAACGGTAAGATATGACAAAATTATTTATCTTAATAATAATTCTGAAATCTTAACAAATAACTAGCACTCCTTAAAAGAAATACTTTGGTGTTTTTTTTCCATTTATTATCACGGCTATGACTAATAACTTTGAATCCTTTTTTTTTAATCTATATGAAACAAATCTCTTTTCTTCAAAAGAAAACCTAGACCCTGAAAATAATTTTTATCGCAGTATTTTACGCGATTGTTCGTATCGTTTTCCAAGCCAACTAGAAGGGTTTCTTTTTAAAAATGCTCGCGAAAAAAATAATAATCAAATTGTAATTCTCCACCTCAATATAAACAGTTTGAATTGCAATTTTAAAAAACTTGTATATCTATTAGAAGAAACTAAACACATTTTTTATATTATTTGTTTAATTGAAACTTGGATCACAGTAGATGAATTAAGTAGTAATTTTGATGTTCCTCATTTTAATATAATTTTTATGGAGAGAAAAATAAATAAGCGCCACGGTGGAGTATTAATTTATGTTCACAAAAATTGTTTAAGTATTGCTTTAGGAATGATTTAAGCGTTTCTGACTGCGATAAAAAAATTGTAACTATTGAAACTACAAATGACCAAACTAAAAATATTTTACCAAGCTGTTGTAAAATATGTATTGTTGTATCGGCCACCTGACGGCGTGAGCGAAAACCTGAGCATGTCCTTACAACAAATCATTAAGAAAGGAACCAATGATAAAAACAAAAAACTATATAGTCGGAGATTATATAGTTTACTATATATGAATTGTTTTCTCTATAATGACGACCATAAAATTAAGAATTTTTATGATGCAATTTTTGAAACAGGGTCAGTTACTTTAAGAAATCGACCCACTAGAGTAACAATAAACACAGCAACTTTTATAGATAATATTATAACTACTGATATTTTCAATAATAATATACAAATAGGTATCATAAAAACTGATATATCAGGCTATTTAATACATTTAAAAACGACACAAAGTGCACGTGGCAAATAATGAAAGAAATTATTTGCAAAAAAAAAATCATGCTCTGGTTTCCTGCCACAAATGGTTAGAGTTGATAACAAAAGTTTATATGAACCAAAAACAATAGCTCAAGAATTTAACAAATATTTCACTCATATAGGACCAACGCTGACTGAAAAAATCCGTAAGACCAAGTCTTTGTTTACTGATTATCTAGAACCCCTGAATAATTGCATTTGTTCAGATGAGTTATCACCCGAATTAATGTTTGATGAGTTTGAAAGAGCCTTCAAATCTGTTTTAAAAAATAGAGCAATTGGAGCAGGTCAAATTAATGGAAACTGGTTATAGATTGCAATGAACAACTTAAAGTTGTTCTTTTTAAAATCTTTAGGGCTTCTATCCATCAAGGAGTATTCTCAGAACAATTAAAAATTGCAAAAATTATTCCTATTAAAGAAGGGGACAAGTCTGAAATCACTAGTTATCACCCTATCTCTGTTCTCTTTACATTTTCGAAAATTCTAGAAAAAATTATGTTCAATTGAATATACAAATATTTTCATCATAATAATCTACTACATATCAATCAATTTGGTTTCAAGAAAGATAACTCAACTGAACATGCAATTATCCAATTTGTACGTGAAATCTCAAAATCATTCAAAAAATCACAATATACGCTATGAATTTTTATTGACCTATCAAAAGTTTTTGATACGGTCGATCACCATATTTTGATTTATAAACTCAAATACTACGGGAAAAAAATAAAATTTTAAAATGGTTTAAAAGTTATTTATCTAACCGAAAACGATTAATACCATTTAACAATGATTATCAATCCACTTTTCTTAATATAACCTGTGGAGCCCTACAAGGTTCAATTCTTGGACCTCTCTTTTTTTAATTTATATGAATGACTTAAAGTTTCAAAACTTAAGACCATTATGTATGCATATGATACAAACTTATTCCTTTCTAACTATGATATTGCTGAACTTTTTAAAACAGTAAACGAATAACCCAGACATATATCTAATTAGTTCAAGTGTAATAAGTTAACCTTGAATACTAATAAAACAAAATGGGTTTAATTTCATTCGATTACAAAAAAGCGATTTCTCCCATCAAAATTACCTCAAATCTTTATCAATCAAAAGGAAATAAAAAGAGATTTTGTTACAAAAAATTTATGTGTTTATCTTGATGAAAAAATTACTTGGAATCACCATATTGATTATATAAGCACAAATATTTCTAAAAACATGGGGATCCTATAAAAATCACGAATCTATCTCAATAAGAAAGTCTTAATCCAACTTTATTACTCATTTATACATAGTTATTTAAATTGTGCCAATATTGCTTGGGGAAGTACAGAAAAAAGTGTGTTGCAACGTTTTTATCTCCGTCAGAAACGCGCAATCCGTATAATCAATTTTGCAAATCGCTTCTCTCATTTGAAGCATTATTTTATTAAAATGAGAGTTTTGAATATATAAGAGTTAAATGTATTTAATATTTTATGTTTGTATATATGTGGATAAATAACTTATCCCTAGCTGTCATCAAAGATCTTTTCTCTTTTAAACCAATCAGTAAATATATTTTGAGAAATAATAACTTTTTGAACGAACCTTTTTGTCAAACAAACTTTAATCAATTTTATGTTATCTATCAAGCGCCACACCTTTGGAATAAAATTGTTTTGCCAAATTTTAATTTTGAAATACCTATTACTTTTTGCCTTTTTTGTTAAAAAAAACTGAAAAATCTCATTCTTTCATTAGATAATATTTTGAATTATTATTAGTAGTAAAAGTTAAAAATATATTTTGGTCTACTTTTTTATTGTTTATATACATGTTTACGTTTATAGAAGTTTATTCCTACTTACTTTATTTATTGTTCTTATACTTTTTGCTTTTTAATTTATATGTTGGTTTAATTTATACTCTCAAGGTAAATAATCAGACACGGATTATTTACCTTGCAATTATGTAAAAGTTTATTATTATTTTTTATCTTATCTTTGTTAAATGCTTATTTAAGGTTCTGACGACAAGATCTTTGCGATCTTCTTTCAAATACCTTGTTTATATTTGTTATATTTTCTGTCATTGTAAGTTTATATTATTATTTTTATTATTGGTTATTTAAAGCTGTACTACGATTAACAAATGTGAACCAAAAAAAAAAAAAAAAAAAAAATCGCCTCTGTGTGCGGATATATATTTTTAGTATCTTCCTTTGCCGCTAGGGGCCTTAAATCATTATATTTGTATATTTTTATACTTTTTATCATTATTTAATTACTTAGTAATTTGGTTATAAAATTTAACTGTGATTAGTGTAAATTGTTGCTCGCGAACAATATAAGTTAAATAGGAAAAAAAAACCTAACGTCTTCATTTGTTGCTAAAAGACCTTATTTTAGCATATTTGTGCATTTTTAGACTTTTTATTGTTATTAAATTTCTTAGTAATTTTTGTTCTAGAATTATTAAATTTTGTTTTAAATTGTGATAAATTGTTAAAAAACAAATTGTTACCATTGGATGATATGAAAATAGAATAGTAACCAAATTTTTTTTGGCTTTCTTTTTCCGTTGGGGACTTATACTGTGCATTTTCAGGCTTTTTATTGGTATTTAGGTATTGGTATTTGATCAAAAAATTTTTTTAATGTTTTCCAAAATAAAACTGTGCCTGGACTTATAAACCACTTTCTAATTAGGGGAAAGGGGGCTAAATAGTACCCCCAAAGGAAAAAAATTAATAAAAATAAAACTAAATGTAGGAAAAAGTTTATTTTTAGATAGAAACAAGCATTGATGAAACTAAAACAAACAATCATGATTTCAAGATGTAAATATTAAAATAAAGAGCACACTAATAAAAACTAAAAATAAACAAGGTGATACTAATTACCCACAAGAAGGTTCAAATAGTACCACTAGTGAGGCTAATAAGTACCAAAGGGTATGAAGAAAAAAAAAGCTCAGCACTAATAATAAGTAATAAATAAAACAATAACTGGTTCATTCATCGCTTGTAAAATATATTTATTGACATAATTCACATATATAACTATCATGTGACCCATTTTGAGACTCAGATGATGAGCATGCAACATGTACCCATGCTCACAAATTAAACACTAGATCATATCCTCTTCAATGTCCTCATCACACATAAAGCAGTACCAACGCTGCTCTTTGTTATCTTTAGAGGTTGGGGTAATTAGTACCACAGGTACGATTTACCCCACCATCACAGGTACGATTTACCCGACTATGACTAAACATAGTTTTCTACTTCAGTGTTTTAATGGGCAAAGTGAATCGGAAAAAAACGTATTTATTAATGAAGAAGAATGGATGGGCTAACACCATAAAAAAATATAAATAAGTTACGTATATCCACGCCTGCAAGGTACGACTAGTAGGACAGTGTAATTATTACATCAAATAGTGTAAAAAAAGGGAAACAGACTTACCTCCTTTCTTTAACGTTCGATTCCGCCATTTTTTGGTCAGTATACATATTTCATCTGCTGGCTTGATTTTATCGTGTTTCCGCCAATTTCAACGAATCAGAAAAAGAACAATGACGCTGGTACGAATTGCACAGCGGTACTTATTACCCCCCTTTCCTCTATCTATTCAGTAATTCAAACTAGCATTTTTTTAAATTATTATTTTTTATTTATTTTAGGCATTTTTAGGCTTTTCTTATCGTTCTTAATTACTCAGTAAATTGCTATTTATGATTATTTGTGATTCTAACTAACAATTTTTAAAAATTATTGTTATTTATTTATTTTTAAAAATTGTAGAAAAATTTACTATTTATGAGTATATAAAGATTAGTATACTACACAGCAAAATCCAAGATTCTAGGTCAAGAATTTTTGTTCTTATTTTAAGAACTTGATTCTTGTTTTAAGAACCTGATTCTTATTTTAGGAATTTGATTCTTGTTTTAAGAACCTGATTCTTATTTTAAGAACCTGATTCTTATTTTAAGAACTTGATTCTCATTTTGAGAACTTCATTTTTATTTAAGGATATTTAATAAAAAACATTATTCCTAATTTTATAATATCATAATAATATTATAAAATTAGGAATAATAATACGCCCGCCGCGAGGAATCGGGGGAGGGGGGGGGATTTGTGGCAAATTCTAAAAAACGAGGACCTCATTTATCTTATTATTATTTTTTTTCAGTTGGTAAAAGCTGTAATGGCACTCCTTACGTGACACCTACTCACGCCCAATATATATATATATATATATATATATATATATATATATATATATATATATATATATATATATATATATATATATATATATATATATATATATATATATATATATATATATATATATATCAAAGGCCCTAGCTTTTAACAGGTATTCCTAAAAAAATTGATTAAATTTTGAATGGGACCCCTAAATTCAGAGAAAAAAAAGCCACTAAATTTCCTCTCCTGTTCCCCGTCCCCCACTATCTGAAAGACCCTGCGTTCATGATTTTATGTAATCTAATAGTCTGATCTATTTGATCGCCATTAAGACTAAAATACCCACCAGAAGGAGTCATATACTACAAGAATTCTATAAAACTTGCATTTAAAAAGTGCGATTTTTATATCTGCAAATCTGCAAAAATCTAATCTTGTATAAATGTGAATCTTTTGTAAGGGTGAAATAGTTGCAAAATAATATAAGTGTTAAGTGCAAGAATAAGTGCAAACATGCATAGGCGCAATTCGGTTTGAAGAGCTCCAAAGTTGTGCACTTTTTTTATAATAAATGAATATAACAAAAATGAATATACTGCCTAGCGACGTATCAAGGAATTTTTGTAGGCCAGTGCACTGGCCTACAAAACCAGCTATCTTTACGTTTGAACTCTCCTTGGATTACCAAGGGATTAAAAAAATCATCGAAAATCAAACAAAAGTTGTATATAACTTTTCTTAAAACAAAAACAACTGCAAACGAAAAAATTTACAAAAATTATAAATATTTGTTTGAGAAAATTCGTAAAAACTTAAAAAAAAAAAATTATTATTCAGAATTAATTAACAAATTTAAAAATAACACAAAGCGCATTTGGAAAATAATGAAGGAAATTACTGGAAAAAAAAAATCATGCTTAGGTTTTCTACCACAAATGATTAAAATTGATAACCAAACGCAATATCACATGAATTTAATAAATTTTTTACTGAAATAGGTCCTAAACTATCAATTAAGATCCCTAATACCAAAGCCTTATTTAGTGACTTCTTATTACCATTGGATAAGTGCGTATGCTCTGATGAGTTGTCCTCTGATTTATCAACTGAAGAACTTGAAAGGGCATTCAAATCTATTAAAAAGAATAAATCACGTGGATCAGATGAAATAAACGGAAATGTGATTATAGATTGTTTCGAGCAATTAAAAGATGTTTTCTTTAAAGTTTTTAGCGCATCAATTAAACAAGGAATTTTTCCAGAGCAATTAAAAATTGCTCAAGTGACTCCTATTTATAAAGAGGGAGATCAATCTAAAATAACAAACTATCGCCCCATCTCTATGCTTTCTATATTTTCGAAAGTTTTAGAAAGAATTATGTGTAACAGAGTATACAAACATCTTGACAAAAATAACTAACTATACGCTAATCAGTTTAGTTTTAAAAAGGATAACTCAACGGAGCATGCCATCATCCAATTTGTAAATGAAATCTCAAAATCTTTTGAACAATCAAAATATACTTTAGGTATTTTTATTGACCTATCGAAAGCCTTCGATACGGTCAACCATCACATTTTACTTGAAAAGCTGAAGTACTATGGAATAAATAAACAAGTGTTAAGGTGGTTCAAAAGTTACTTATCGAATAGAAAACAATTTGTTATTGGTAATGACAGCTATCAAAACAATTGTCTAAATATAACATGCGGGGTTCCACAAGGTTCAATCCTTGGACCACTCCTTTTTTAATCTATATAAACGATCTAAATAAAGCAACTAATCTGATGAGCATCATGTTCGCAGATGATACTAATTTATTTGTCTCTAAGAGTGATATTAACAAACTTTTTGCTACAGCAAATAAAGAACTTGAACATTTATCTCACTGGTTCAAATCTAATAAACTAACACTAAACACCGAAAAAATTAAATGGACACTTTTTCATTCGCTTAAGAAAAAAAACTCCTTACCCTCAAACTTGCCTCAAATCTTTATTGACAATATTGAAATTAAAAGAGATCATTATTTGAAATCAACACATTAATTATATATGCTCCAAAGTCTCTAAAAACATTGGAGTTTTATACAAAGCTCGAAATTATCTCAATAAGATAAGTTTAAGACAACTCTATTTTTCATTTATTCATTGTTACTTAAACTATGCAAATACTGCCTGGGGAAGTACTGAAAAAAGTAAACTACAACGTCTTTATCGCTGTCAGAAACGGGCAATTCGCATAATTAACTTTGTTGATCGTTTTTCTCATTGTAAACCTTACTCTATTGAAATGAGAAATTTAAATATATATGAAAATTTTATGTTTTGTTTATATGTGGAAAAACGATCTATCTCCTCCAGTCTTTAAAGATCTCTTCAATTTAAAACCAACCAACAAATACGAACTTGGAAATATAAATTTTTTAGAAAAACCTTTTTGTCACACAAATTTTAATCTTGCCTATCGTGCGCCACACCTGTGGAATAAACTTGTTTTGCCAAATTTTGATTTTGATCTAACTAATCCTCTTCATCTTTTTAAAAACAAAGCAAAAAATTTTATTCTTTCTCAAGATAACATTTTACAATATTACTAATCACTTGAAAAAATTTAATTTCTTGTTATTTTAACTTAATTTGTGAACTTTTTTTATTTTTATTTTTTCTCACGTTTTGTATTTTATATTGTTTACAATATTTTGCTAGTTTATATTAGTTACAGTTTAACTCGTGTAAAAGATTAATATATATGTATTCTTCATAATACCTTGCACTTTACAATTATTGTAAATAAAAAAATATTAAAAAAGATGTAAAAAACTATCTATTTTATTATATTTTATAAGGTCCCGATGACAAGATCCTTGTGATCTTCTTTCGGAAACCTAGTTTATATTGTTAGTCTGCTATATTTATATATTTGTAAAAGTATTTTAATAGTTTATTTTATTGTATAACGACTGACTTTGTAAACTGAAATAATTAAAAAAAAAAAAAAAAAAAAAGAATAAAATGCTAGTATCATCAGCAAACAATGCCACCTTAGATGTGAGAATATCTGAAAGATCATTAATGTAAATTAAAAAGAGTATAGGGCCAAGGATTGATCTTGAGGAACCCCTGAAGTTACAGGACATGAAGAAAAGTGCTGTCCATTAAGGACAACTTTTATTCTACGATTGGAAATGAAAGATTCAATAATCTTAAAGTTGTTACCTAATACACCGTAATAAAAAAGCTTATGGAGAAGACCAGCATGCCAAACTTTATCAAAAGCTTTAGAAATGTCAAGAGCAATGGCCTTAACCTCTCCACCTTTATCTAATGCTTGATAAAACCTATTGGTTATTACTGTTAGCAAATCGGCTCTAGACTGAATAGATCGAAATTCATATTGATGATAAGAAAGTAAGTTATTAGATTCAAGATGAGAGATTTGGTGTTTGTTAATTAAAGGTTTAAAAACTTTGCTTATGGTAGGAAGAATACTAATAATACGGTAGTTAAAAGAATCAGATCGCTCTTCAGAATTTTTGAAAATAGGGATAACAGATACCGCTTTTCCAGGCAGGAAAACAAGACTCTGTAAAGCACTTGTTAAACAGTTTTGAAAGTATTGACGACAGAAAGTATTGAAGAGTCAGAACGGGAAACCGCTAAAGATACAGAAGCTGAATTGATACGAATGTCAAGCAATGGATTAACATGTTTGATGGCTATATATTGTAGAACGCAACTAGTGGAATCAAGAGATATTGATGAAAAGTTCTAGATATATGTATATTTATATTATATGTATATATTATATATATATATATTTTTTTTTTTCGTAAGTTTTTGTTTACATTTGACGTAATATATATAAATTACATATTTTTTTCAAATACAAAAATATATATATATATGTATATATATATATATATATATATATATATATATATATATATATATATATATATATATATATATATATATATACATATATATATATATATATATATATATATATATATATATATATATATATATATATATATATATATATATAATATAATGTATACTTATAATAAGTAAATATATATATATATATATATATATATATATATATCTAATAATATATATAGTATATATAATATAATGTATATTTATAATAAATAACTAAATATATATATATATATAAATATATATATATAAATATATATATATATATATATATATATATATATATATATATATATATATATATATATATATAAGTGTGTATATTCTCGTTAAATTTGTTGCAAATATATAGAAAGTAGGTTTTAAAACATACTGGGTATTTTCTGATCACTCTAGACCGTCCCTCAAGACTCATTTTTGTGAAAAAAGTCAATTTTTTTTTGTCAAAAGTTACTGATTTCAGTGAGATTGAGGGAGGGTCTAATATAAACCAAATGGGTTGAATTAAAAAAACAGGGCCTAGACTACATATATTTTGCATTTAAAATCATACGTCTTTTTGTTTTGGTTTTATTACCGAGCATTTTTTATTCAAATTATCCATAAATTCACAAAATTGGTGAGTTTGTTGTGATACTAAGAAAACATTTGAAGTATACCAATACATTTTTTCTGATATAGCAGGACCATTAAACCGGTCTTCAAAGTGAATGGTGGCCCATTTTTCATTTTCATTTATAAAAAAAAAGCAATCCTCAAAAAAAAAAATGGGGGAAGCACGCCCCTTAATCTCCTTCTGCGTGTCGACGGCCATGTGTAGTAAAAATATTTTTTGGTTGATAATACTGTAAAATGATGGTTACTTCAATTAGTAATGTATTTGCTTTACCTTTCCCATCATCCTTATCTACCTCCTCATTTTTTTACTAACTAAAAATTGATTTAAGTTTTTACGCCTAAATCAATTTTTAAGTTACTCACGCCAATTATGATAAAAACTAGGTTTTCTATTTACCTTACAAAAAAGCCTACGAAAGAAAAAAAAAAGTTTTCTAATCACTTTTGAATTTCTTGAATTTAATAATGCTATTTAAACCTAATTCCATATTCCTTTTTGTCATGTTGCTGGAGCTTTTTACAGGGTTTTTTATGGCATAAAAAACTTTGTCTATGGTTACTAGTCTCATTTGTTTTTCTTTTTCACTAATGTGTCTATAGATAAACTCCTACATCGTGCCTTCATTTTTTTCTGCATGATCGTTTACTATAATCAAAGTTTTTGCATAGGCTAAAAACTGGTGTAATATAATTGAGTGTGCCAGAAAGATGGTGGAAGTGACAACCAATCGCGTATTCTCTCTTCTGTAAACCCATTTACTGCAAAAATAAAGTAGGAAAACTCGTTAACACCACCAAATTTGGTGGATTACTAGCCGTTCTGCTATCTAGGTTGATTATCTCTTTGATATCCACATTTGGCTTATTTTCAATTTTGTAATCAGATGCCTTTAAAGAAAGCATTTTGTAAGATAAAATTGATTTGGAGATTAGTGTTTTATCTTTATCAGGAACTTTATAATCTAGAAGTGAAAGAGGTATCAAAGTTGAGTCTAAGTACCAAGAGTGTTTTAATATTGAGTCAATGACTTTATCTACACCTTCTTTTACTTGGCAAACATCTTTATACAGAGTCATTTGATGTAGAGCTGTAATATCAAGGTATGGGGCTTTAATAGGATTGTGGCTTTGCAAGTACCATATAGCATAAAAACAACAAATAAACCCCACAATTTGTTTTACTTGAGCTTTTACGTCTTCCTATTTTATAAAAAAATCTACTTGTTTAGATAGCAGATGTAACTTTGTATAATAATAAGCTGAGCTAAGGAATCTTGAATGATGAACTGCACCTGGATTTTTTATTTTAACAATTCCTGATTTCGATAAACAAATAATTACAAGCTCTGCTAGTTCTTTTCTGTTTTCCCTAGCAATATTTTTCATTTGTAATTCTTTGCAGAACCATATGAGAGATGTTATTAACAGTTGCCATTAAAGCAACATTTCCGGAATAAATATCTTTAGGAATGTTGGCCCAAATTTTTGTACTGTTTGGTTTATTTTTTCTTTTAACCCATTCGCCTGGCTCGAAGTCGGAATCAGAAAAGTTATCTGAACTTAGTTCATCATTACTCCTAACGTCTTCTTCGTAAAATTTTATGATATTACTTGGTGATCCATTTTTCATTGCATTTTTGCACTTTTTTATATTTAATGATTTTACCTTATATAAAATTAAATTTATTACTTATAAGTTGTTAGAGTGACAAAAACACAAAGTTAGAGCATATTTAATAAATTTATCAAACTATATTGAGTATATTATTAAAAAGTAAATGTGTGGATGAGAATCAACATAAAGTCCAAAAACAAAAGTTAGTTAAATCAATATTTTATATACTAATGCTTCACTTCATATAGTAAAGTAACTCAATAGTTCATCTACCTTGAGAGCATTATTTAATTAAGACCTGATGCAAAACTGCGTAATCATTTAAAAAAATAAAAATTACACTATGTAAATTTTCAAAACCAAAACAGTCTAATTACTTTCTTAGTATATTTAATGTCTAGAGGATCCAAATGATATAATCTTGGACCTTCTTGATCTTCCATGAATTATAAACCTTCGACTTTAGATTTATTGGATCTTTGGTTGTCACTTTGAATAAAATCTTTTAATTCTGGAATTCCTGTCCAAAAAATACGTTTAACAAAATTTCCAAATTCTATTTGATTTTTAATACCTTGTTTTAAGTTTCTTTTGACATTCTTTAATAAATCAAAATATTTTTGCTCAAGATTTTATAAACTTTTTCGAATATTTACGTCGCTAATAACTGTAAACCCTGCTTTAATCCATGGATATTTTATTTTTGCCATGATACATTCACATTCAAGTAGTTGATACCCATCAACCTTTAAGTTTGACTTTAGAGGACAATATAGAATATCCAACTTTTTTGTAATTCCATTTGGCAAATTTGATTGACAATATTTAAAGTGATGCAAGATATCCATACCCGTTGAAAGATATCCATACCCGTTAGGCGTTCCTAAACCAAATAGGCTTTTATTAAATAGTAATACCAATAATACCATTAAATAGTAATACCAATAATACCAGTAATACCATTTTTATTTTAAATTTTAAAATTCAAAAGCAAAAGTGTAAATTTCAAATTTTAAATCAATGTAGTGGCTTCATATTAATTGTTTTTCATTTAATAATAAATTCATATCAAACTTTAGTAAAAGAACATGAAATGTAATAGTTTGCTATTTATTTTATTTTAGGAAATGGCAGGCGGAGGGGGATGGAGGAATGTCAAGGAAACTTACCTTCAAATACGTAACTAATTAAAGTAGCAAGCAATGTACAATATTTTTAACCAAAAAATATTTTTATTATATTAGAAAAAATGTATTTGTATACTCCAAAAGCTTTCTTAATATCACAACAAAAGTCATAAGTTTTGCGAATTTATTGATAATTTGAATAATAAATGCTCGGTAATAAAACAAAAGCAAATTCAGCCATTGACATTTTTTTTTACAAAGAATGGTCAGAGAGTGACTAGTATGTTTCAAAACCTATTTTCTATATATTTGCATCAAATTTAATGAGATACGTATTTTTGTTTTGAAAATTCTCTCACTCTGAGGCACCCTAATGTATATACGTGCGTATATATATATATATATATATATATATATATATATATATATATATATATATATATATATATATATATATATATATACATATGTATATATATTTATGTAAATAACTAAAAATGCACTCTGATGTCACACTGGAATAGCCTGCTTTTGGGGGGCTTCAGTACATACATCGACTGAAAAATAGCAACACTCGCAGCAGAGTGCTGCTGCATCAATTGAGGGTTTGGGATGGGGCAGTAATATTTTCTTTCATTATTCTTCGTTTTTTTCTTCTTTTTCTAAAAACGTGGTATGCTATAAAAATAAGCAAAACTAGTGAGCAAGTGCTTATATAATTCAGCTATAGAAGATATATATATATATATATATATATATATATATATATATATATATATATATATATATATATATATATATATATATATATAATATATATATATAATATATATATATATATACATATATATATATATATATATATGTATATATATATATATATATGTATATTATATATATATATATATATATATATATATATATATATATTTATATATATTTATATATATTAAAATCCTTTTCTTTTGTTTTAAAGAGTGCCTGCCCAAACCTAAATCCTCAGTAGATGTACATATACTACGCCTATCTCTACTTAAGTCAGAAATCTTTCGTCTTCCTGCTGATAACTTCTTGGATTCAGGCTGGCATGGAATCTATTATTTTCTTTAGACTATTCCAAGTCAAGTCTCATTCTTCTCCTTGGTTTACCTTATATTGTGCTGCTGCAATATCTAATTGAAACCACTATTTCCATATTTATCAGCAAAACAGTTCTCCAGAAAACAGACGTCTGTTTACTTTTGCTAGAAACCATTGTTAAAAGATTTTGTCTGACCCCAAAGCCCGCTATTCAGGTAATAAAATCTTGTATTTCATTTTAAAAATTAGGCTCTCGTGAGAATCTTTAACAGTATCAATAATAAGGGGAAATCTGTTATTTAACCTTTTTTGCATGGTTCAGATTTTGTCACCTTACCTAAAGACAAAGTTGAATTGTTTGCTAAAAACATTTCATCAATATCATCTCCTGATTCCATTAGTTGCGTTCTTCCTGATATAGTCATCAAACAGGTTGATCCGTTACTTGACATTACATCACTACAGCTTCCTAGTACCTAAGAGATGTACTAGGAAAAATCTGCGCGGATATTTTAAAGGATATTTATGTAATTATTGTATTTCGATATTGAATATTATACTAAGGTCGTTAGGAAAGTTTGTAAAACTCCCCTATAAAAAAAAAGCTTTTTTTAATTTCATTTTTTTTAAATGTTCAAAATAATGTCCATCGTTATCTATACAAAGTTACATCCTTTCAAGCCATTTGTCTAACGTTTTTTTATACTCTTCTTTGAGTATACTTTGAAGTAGCTTCGTTATGCGAGTTTTTCGATTTTCGACGTCAGAATCGTCATCAAGATTTTTTTTTTTAAAGTTGAATAGCCAATAATCGAATGGAGTTAAGTTGGGTGAGTATGGTAGGCGGAGAATTATTGTAATTCCAGCTTGGTTTAGACAATGTGACGGTTTAAGTCCCATGGGGTCCAGCGTTATCATAGAGGAATTTGAAATTTTGAGCACCTGTTTTAGGTCTTTGCTTATTTATTTTGCATATAAGAGGTTTCAAACAATTTTTTATATAATATTTGCTAGTAATGGTGTCTCCCTTTTCAACATAACCCAAATGAACAACACCTGCTGTTTTGAAGAAAATGTAAAACATGTTTTTTGGTTGAAACCTGTCGCATCTTACTATAGTTCTTGGACTTTCCCCTTCACCGACCCAACTTGCGTTTGCCAACTTGTGTCCAACTTGTCTCAAATAAAACCACGACTCATCCCCTGTAATAATATCACATAGTCTTCATGGGCCATTTCTGATAATGGCTAAATTTACCTTACTTCCTTCAACTTTATTCTTGCAATTTTGATTGGTTAACTCGTGTGGTATCCAACGTGATGTTAATTTTCTTTTTTTAAGTGCTTTGTGAATGATTCCGTTGATTATAAAACGATTAATTGATGTCAGGGCTTCAATTATATTATGTGTTACATGCGGATTTTCTGTAATAATGGCTCGCACACGTTCAACATTCTCAGCTGTATACGTGGTTTGAGGGTACCCTGAGCAAGGATCATCTTTAAGACCCTCTCTACCATCTTTAAATAAAGTAACCCACTTGGCAACTCTATTATATTTTGGAGCTTGGTCACCATGAACAAAAACCAATTCATCGGTTATGGCTTGTGCTGAAACTCCAAGTAGAGCACGGGTTTTAATATATGCTCGATATTCAAATTATTTCATTTTTAAATTTTTTCTTTTAAACGTATATAATAAAATTTAAATAAGTTTTTTAATAAACATTCAAAAAATTTCAACAAGTACTTTAAATGTTCATAGTTAAACACAGTTTAAAATAATATATAAATATTTTATTATTTTCTGTCTCGTTGTATCTTTATAGATGAAGTTCTATGAACTTCTAAAATGACCTAAGTATATATTTTGAAAGTACATATATTAATATTGATAAATTTCACATAAGAAAGATTGTGAAGTTTTGTACGTGAGAACTCACGCACTTTGCGTTTTACACTCGACATCAGTCTTTGCACAGTCTTCTGCTGGACTTTCTTGGTAGCTCTAATCCATTTATTTTTGAAGTCTTTAATGTTTTTGGCTTCTTTTACATTGAACCTTGGTTTTCTTTTGACAAGAGCCCAATATCTTTCGATAGGACGTAGTTTGGGACAATTTGGTGGATTGCAGTGTTTTTCAACGAAATCTACATTATATTCTCTAAGTCAGTTTAAAGTTGTCCCAGAGTAGTGACATGAAGCTAAATCTGGCCAAAATAACGGGTTACCCATATGTGTTCTTAAAAACGGCAAAAGACATTTCTTTAGGCATTCTTTTATGTACACTTTGGTGTTAATTGTTCCCGTAGTCACAAAAAAAGAGCTTCTTTTACCACATTTACAAATTGCTTGCCAAACTAAGAATTTTTTAGCGAATTTTTGCATTCCAGTGCATTTATTATTGAAATTCAGTTTCTTGCGATTGATTGCTGAATAATATTGGTGTCCTGCAAGAAATCGGAAATATGCAGCACAATAAGTCTCATCGTCAATAATCAAACAAGATTTTTGGCACATAATTTTTTATAGAGCAGCTTTGAACAATGAATTGCAACATTTTCTTGCTTTTTTTCACGACAAGGAACTTTTTTCTTTTTATATGATTTATAGCAACAATTTCTCTTCACTCTTTGAATAGTGGAAGCACTTGTCTTAAATTTATTTGCTAAAGTTTGAACAGAAATCTCCGGTTTTCTGTCTAAGGCATCTTTCACTTTTTTACCAAGAACTCGTCTGACAAAACATTTTTTTCTTCCACTTCCTGATTTCTTTTTAATTCTACCATTGTCCTTAAATCGTTTTACAACGCTCTTCACTGTTCTTAAAGCAATCAGCAACTCTTTAGAAATTGTTTTGTTTGATACACCAGGATTTTCAACGAGAAAACGAAAAAATTTTTCTCGCTTCTTATCTTGATTTGATGACATTTCAATTAATATTAATTATTTTGATAACATAGTTGTTTAAATTTTGAATAACACTAATACAATGACATTTTAAAACAATTAGCTATTTTAAATGATTTCCGTAAACACCACATCAGAAAGCGCGCAGATTTTTTCTGGTACATGTCTTAAAGTGATTTCCTGCATAGACTTTTCTACAGCTTGTAGTCTGGACAACATACCTGTTGTAGTCTTGCACAAGTGCTCTTCGGAGCTGTCATCTATACTTTCAAAACTATTGAACAAGTGCTTATCGGAGTCTTGTTTTGCGGCAGCTGGAAAGCGGCATCTGTTATCTCTATTTTCAAAAACTCTGGTGAGTGATCTGTCTTGTTTTACTACTGTCCCACTAACAGCTGATTTACTAACAGTAATAATCGATAGGTTTTATAAAGCATTAGATAGATGCAAAGAGGTTAAGGCTATTGCTCTTAAAATTTTTAAAGCTTCAATAAAGTTGGCATGCTGGTCTTCTCCATAAGTTTTCTTCTTACTGTGTATTAGGTAACATCTTTAAGATTATTGAATTCTTCATCACCAATCGTAGTATAAAAGTTGTTTTCAATGGAAGTACTCTTCTTTATACCCTGTAACTTCAGGCGTTCCTCAAAGTTTTTTCTCGACCATATACTATTTTAATCTACATTAATGATCTTCCAGATATTCTCACATCTAAGGTGGCATTGTTCACTGATGATACTACCATTTATTCTTGTCATGATAAGAAGCTTACACTCTCTGATTGCTTTAAGGGAGCATTTGAGCTTGAAAAGGATCTCACTTCTGCTACAGTATAAAAGATAAAACCCAATTTTTTTCAGCTAATTGTTATCGCAATAATCTAGATCTTCCTATATTTATAGACGGTAATCTACTTCATACGTCATCTACCCTTCATCTTCTAGGATTAACTCTTATAAAATAACCATAAATCAAATCCATTTCAAAATTAGCATCTGCTTTATCGAGCTCATTACTTTCTTTCTCCGGATTTCTTTCTTTATCTCTATAAATCTCAAATCTGTCTTTGTACGGAATACTGTTGTCATATCTGGGGCGGATCTTCTAATGATACCCTTTCTCTTTTAGGCAAGGTGCAAAACGCGTTGTAAACATAGCTGGATCTGCTTTTGCAGCCAACCTCCAACCATTATCACATTGTTGTAATGTTGCTTCTCTTTCTCTTTTCTATAAATACAATATAATAGGCACTCTCTAAAGAGCTAGTGTCTCTTGTGCCATCTACTAAAATTCATTCTCATTTTCTCGTCATTCAATTAAGTCTCATCCTTTCTCTGTGACTGTTCCTAAGTGCTCTAAAAACTCTTACTCGTCTAGTTTTTTTCCTGAAACATCATATTTTTGGAATTCGCTTTCTCCATCTTGCTTTCTTGATTCATATGATTTCCAATCTTTTAAGTCATCAGTCAATCATTATATTGTTCTATAAACTTCATCTTTTCTCTTCCAGTAACTTCCTACTTTAATAGTGGTTGCTTGCAGCCTTGTTAAAACCAAAGATGTTAAAAAAACAAACATGAAACTGCGTCTATGCCAATTTAAGCCTGTCGATGTATATACACTCCACAGTGCCTATCTCTATTTAAGTCAGTATACTCCAGTGCGAACACATTTATATCAGTCGATTTATGTGTGTCTTGATGCACTTATTATAGGAAACTTTGAAAGATAAAAATAAATAATAACCATAACTATAAACAAAAACAATAATATTTAAAAAATATAAAACTATTTAGAAATAAAACATTAAAATTAAAAAATCTCCCAAATAAGGAATTGATCCCGCAACCCTAACAGTCGCGCCTAAAAAGAAGAAGATTTTAAGAAGATTGCACGACATCGATATAACGATGTAAATTTTTGATAACATTTTTAACAATAAAATGTTTAATGAGCGCCTGTTGCAAGCGTAACTGTATAATTAATGTTATATTTCATGATCTCTAATGATATTAAAGATCATCATGATGATAAAACAATCTTTCTAACAAAATTAAGAAAATTCGAAGAAACAACTTTTACTTCTGCTAGTGACTTGGCTTCTTATATACATAAATTTGTATCCGTACTTTTTTTGTATAAACTTATTCAATGCGCCAATGGTTCCCAATTAATTCAACAAGCTGTTACAAAGTTTGGTACTTTACTGACATTTTTTTTTTATGGTTTTAAAAAATGTATAATTTATTGAACACAATTTTTAATGGCATTCATAGTTTATGTCTTTGTTTATAGTCTTCTGTAAAATAAACAAACATTAAATTGACGAGAAAAAAAAAAAAGACTTTAAAAATTGGCGAAAAGGATTTGAAACACACGATAAGATGGAAAATTAAAAATTTAAAAGAGCCAGGGCTGACGACGCCGGGGAGACACGTGCCTCCTACTTTTTTTCTAAAGCACCTTTTTTTTATTATTTTTAGAGAAAATTCTAGATATAGAGGACTTTTTTTTAGATATAGACGATTGTGCCCTTCCACTTCGAAACCCGTGTTGTCGGCCATGAGAGCTACATCTTGAAACTGCGCATTTACCAGTTGAGAAATTTTAACCATCAATTTATTGTACCTTAAAACGCTTAATAACTTTTAAAACGGTTTGAACTCATGACTGCATTACAAAATTGATCAATACAGTTAGATGGCTTGTGGTCTAAAAGTTGTAAAATTTATATAAACGTTTTTTGACGTTTATATATAGTCCTATTGTGATGCGTTAACAAAGGTTTCAGTGCTGCGCTTTTAAATAACTATTACTTCTAAGTTTGACTTAAAGGCAAAATTAAACATTATGCAGAATTTAAAAAAAAAAAGTTGTTCTTCAACTAGTTTTAAAAATAAATATGTTTATCAAATTAATAGTTTAGATTTATTTAGTTACTTTTATTTGTTAAGAAATAGAAATAACTTAAAGACGATTTTATTAGATTAAACGTTGTTTATAGTTTGTGCTGCAATGTTTTAATTCATTCGATTTCGCGGTTTTTTATTTTTTATTTATTAATATTTTGCAGTTTTTTTTTAATCATAACCGAACATAAATCACAAAGAAAAGCCAGTTACGGATCCAGGAATTTTTGGCGGTGGTGGGGGTGGTGGGGGTGGGGGGAGATGTTGAAATATTTTTGTATTTTGTATCGCATTTGCGTCTCCTAAAAAAGAAAGATCTTCCATTTCTGAGATAATTTAGGACTTTTAGATTCTGGCGGGGGATGCCCCCCATCCTCACCTGGATCCGTCACTGACAGAAGCTGCGATATTTAATAACATTTTTCAAATGCCTAAATCAGATACCGAAAGATCAAAAGCTTATCGAACAAGAAACAGAAAAGTGTAGATCGAAAAACGAAAGAAAGAGAAGCTATCAAAGGAGACAGTTATTAAACACAAAGAAAAGAAAACAAGCAAAAAAATCAAGCGACTTATTATTACCTTCAATTGTGAACAGGGAGCATTAAGGGTTGTAAACAGGGAGCATTAAGGGCAATAATCATTAAAAATTTAGTAGTGTGATAAAGTATAATATAGCATAGACTTTTTTTTAATATTCCAAATTAAACAAACCCAGTATCAAAAAACCATTATTGAGAACTTTGATTATGTTATAAAGTACTTTTTTAAAAAATAATTTATAAAGTAAAAACCTATAATAACTTATCTTTTTATTTTTAGTCCATTGATTGCAATGTTTTCTTTTTTTTTAATATCAGATTTTTCGTTACGACCGTCATAACAAAAAAATAACGTAAAAAAATTCTTTTTACGTAAATCATTTTTATGTGTAAATTATGTTAGTGTATTTTACAAATAGAGTGCTCAATGTTCTTAAAGAACAGAGCAATAACAAATTAGTAAAAAATACTTATCTAAATTTTTTCTTCTACTTGAAGTTTCATCATTGCTGGATCATCAAGGAAGAACTCTTTCTGATGATCCAGCAATGGTAAAACTTCAAGTAGAAGAAAAAAGTTAGATAAGTGTTTTTTACTAATTTATATATATATATATATATATATATATATATATATATATATATATATATATATATATATATATATATATATATATATATATATATATATATATATATATATATATATATATATAAATATAAATGTTTCAGATTATGGAGTTGTTTAGAAAGCATTTTTTAAATCACTAATACTTACTAGTTTTGCAAAGAAAATCAGTTCAACCGATTTTTAATTTAAAAAAAAAAATGTTATAGTTGTTTTTTGACATGTTTAAGGCTGATGACAAACAGACTTCAATTAAAGTTCAATTTGGTTGGGAAAAGTAACTGTGAAATAACCTTTGGAAGAGTTAAATACTTACAAAGTTATAATCGGTAGGATATTTTAAGAGTTAAAAATCGGGCAAGACGTTGATCTATATTCTTTTTACTTAATTTTTGTTATAATATAAATTGAACATTTTTTCCCTCCTTTCTGTAGAGTTTTATTTGCTTGATCAAATTTGAACATTTTTGGATTTTTTTTCTAGAACTAATTAAGCGCTGTGATGCAAAAGCAATTGGCAAATAAACTCGAACATTTATAGCCTCCTAACCGAGGAATGAACCTTGTCCTTTAAATGGAGGTAAATAAAAATTCTGCAACCATGAAAAAGAAGATAATGAAGCTATTGAAGGTGATAAAGTCAAGATAACGATTAATGTGAAGCAGAAGGTGATGTTAAGTCAAAGGAAAGCAAAGGTTGTTGCGAAAATAAAAAATAATTTTCTCCTAAAAATACATTTTAGTAAATTTTCAAAATGTTATTTTTCGAAAACATTTATAAAGTGTAACTTCAGTTTAACGTTGTTTTTTTGATGTTGAACCGATGTTGTTATTTCAATGTAGGTTTCTTGTTTCCAAATCAACTTTTGTAATTCAATATCAGTTCAAAGTTAATTTATTGACGTCAAATCAATGTTGGTATTTCAACATCGATTTTTCGTTACCAAATCAACGCCTAATCCAACGTCCGTAAATCAATGTGAATCAACGTTGAAATGCTTGTTTCGATTGCATCCAAAAATCGTATCTGTTTCTCCAGAGTATCAGTTTTGGAATATTAGAGAGTCACTATCAGAGTGAAATAAGCCGAGCCAGGAGTTTTATATAAACAAATTACTTCAAAAAATTACAAGAACAGATGACTAGAAAAATAACTGTAACACAATGCTCAAACAAATTCCTATGAAATGTCACGGGAATAAATTATTGAAACAATTTACTTTATTATTGGAACACTAATGACATTATTGCAGTATTTTATTTAAAAAATTTAATTTAAATAAATATTTTAACCAGTGGAAAGTTTTAAGTGTTGATTGAAGTCAATTTTAATGATTTATGTAATGTAACTCGTTAATGCTATTAAATTATTTTTTATTTTATTTTAAACATGTTTATTTTAAAAATAAATCTTTAATTTACCAAGGTGCAGAAGTTGCAGCTTACGCTAATTTCTAAGATTTCGCACTATAGGTCTGACTAAAAACAATAGCCAAAGAGGGTGATAATTTGTTTTAGAAACTTTCTTGATTGTCAAAATGTCAAGAAAAAATGAGGATCTACCACCTTAAGAAACTATAGATTATTCAAGGACCAAAATACCGTAGACTAACATGGCAAAGATAAATGGTCCAAGCACTGACCTTTGTGGAACTCCTATAGTAATATTAGTCCAAGCAACTAAAGTCACACTTTAGTTGCTTGGAAACACTGGAAACAACCATCTTTTGAGAGCGGTGAAATAAATACGATTTAATCCATATTAAAACAGTGTCCGGTAATTTAAAATCATTTTTAGCTGTAAGGAGAAGAGATTTTGTCAAATGCTTTTTTAAAGTCGATACTAATACATCGAACATACCCACCTGAAATTAAGGGTTTGTTTAAGGTCCGAAAATTACAATTAGCAGAGCGTTAGTTGTACCGTTAGGCCCAAAAGCAAATTGAAGAGTAAACTTTTTCTGAAGGGAAGGAATTACCCATTGTTTGAGTGCAATATTCTCTAATATCTTTGCAACGCAGCTTGAGATTAAATTCACCGTTTAATCAGTACCAAGATTTTAATTAATAAGAGGTTGTAACAATTTTAAAGTTTTGATATGGAAATAATTAATGCCCCAAGATGATAAACAAGCAATGATAAACGTGCTTAGGGCTGGAAATCTGACTGCATGAACATTTGAATTATAAATCTAGAAATTTATTTCTTTTGAAGATTTAGAATAAATAAAGCTTTTTAATGATAGTACAAATAGAATACTTTAAATCGTTTACAATTTCAATGCAATGATCATAAATATGTAACGGAATATGTAACGGAATAAATATGTAACGGAATATGATCACATTATGTAACGGAATGTCTTAGTTGTCTATTGTCTATAGACGGCATTGTTATGCCGTGAGTCTCCGTGCAAAATGCGGCAAATTCGACAAGTTTTGAATATCAATGTCAGATCAATGTATTTCAAAATATAAATGACACACAAAGTTCGTGTTACTTTTAATTTTTAAAAATAAATATTTAAGTTTTATTTTTTTAAACATTTTTGTTTTATGTAAAATGCGATGTACATGTATGTGTCTTTATATACACTCAGATATATATATATATATATATATATATATATATATATATATATATATATATATATATATATATATATATATATATATATATATATATATATATATATATATATATATAAACATACATATACATTTATGTATGTTTATATATATATATATATATATATATATATATATATATATATATATATATATATATATATATATATATAATTAAATTTTGTTTAAATGAAAAACAACGTTAATAGTAGTATTTTTTAATACTTATTGCTCTTTTATAGTAATTTTGAGCACTGCTTTATGTTCAAGAGTTTTTGTATTATTTTAAAATAATATAATATATATATATATATATATATATATATATATATATATATATATATATATATATATATATATATATATATATATATATATATATATATATATATATATATATATATATATATGTATGTATGTATATATGTAAAATAATAATCTGCAATTAAAAGAATCAAGTATAATTTAAATTTCTCATAAAGTCTGACTTAAGCTGTAGTCTCTCCAGCGACTAGTTGCTGAAGTTATAGTTAGCTATGAACTTGTCAAATCAGTTGTTGAACTTTAAAGCGTTTACGCTTTTTGAATGAATCATTTTCAGTGGTAGCTTGTTCCATAAAGCTATAATCCTGTTAGTAAGGAAGTTATATCTTGTTTTTTTTCTTGTGAATTGCCTCAACAATCTTGATTTAGAGTCTCTAACATTGCTTTCTGGTCCATGTGCTGATTGGGAATTTGATAGGGTATTGATATGATACCAATTAACTTCATTGAATCCCTTAACTGTTTTAAAACATTGTATTAAGTCCCCTCTTTTCCATATCTGTTTTAGAGTTTGCAGATTGAGACAAGTTATATGGGTCTTGGAATCTAAGTTTCTTATTGCTGTTAAAAACTTTTCTGCATAGCTTGTAATGCTTTTTTTTTTTTTTGAAATGAATTCTAAGTAGATGCACAATATTCTAATGCAAAAATTTTTGACTTCATTTATATACATATATATGTGTGTGTGTGTGTGTGTGTGTGTGTGTGTGTGTGTGTGTGTGTGTGTGTGTGTGTATATATATATATATATATATAAGGGAACTCGCCTATATTAGCTCTGTTATTATGATGTATCCTTCTCGACTAGTAAGTAAATAATCTAGTTGAGTAAATAAAAATTATCGAGAAGAATAAAAAATCAAATCATTATCGAAAAGAAGTTTTTTTAATATCTTTATTTAGCTAACTGGGTACTGGGTATTTTACTGGGCATAAGTTTAAGCTGAATATATATATATATATATATATATATATATATATATATATATATATATATATATATATATATATATATATATATATATATATATATATATATATATCAACCCTTGGAATTAGGGTCGGCATTTGGCAATGCTGACCTTACTGCTGATCTAACAGTGTTTAAGGTTAGTAAAAAATTGCCGACCTCGTTTCTATGTTTTATGGTAACCCCTTTATGTCTAATTCTTTTTGCCAACTTAATGCTAACCTCTAACAGTTTGAGGTCGGCAATAAATTGCCGACCTCATTTCTCCTAATTCCGAGGGTTGATATTTGTGTAATTCCATATGAAATCATCCAGACCATGACACCCTTACGTTACAATAGATTTTTACTTGCGGAATCCAAAAAGAGCACTCTCAAGACTTGATTGTCTCAGGAAATGTCTCGTTTATCCAATTTTGTTCAAAATTATTGACTTGTAAATTCATGATTTTTGGAGGTAAAATGAAGGCTGTGGCCGAAAATCCCGAATAAAAAGTTCAATTGTTTATCATTATTTTATCTTAGGTCTACTAAAAAAAGTTAGATTCATCAATTGTCTCTCTAATACTTGGTCAAAATTTGCATTTAAATTGCATCGTTTTAGAAAAATTTAAATTTTGTAACGAAAGCAATTGAAATATTTTTTAAAACATTTATTTTAATAAAACATCAAATAGTGTTATTAATTGATTAGTTTAGGACGTTTATAGTCATAGGCCTAGGGAGGGCTAGGGGACCTCTGACTAGTTCTACCCCCTCCCCCCTATCTACCTTTTTTTTTTTAATGCATTAAAAAATATAATAATAAATAATTATTAAATTTAAAAACATAATTTTTTTTTTTAGTTTCAGTTTGAGAAACAATTTTTTTCATTATTTACCTCTTATTTCAAAGTAAGCACTCAAAACTATGATTTTTTCATAATTATAAAAATCATAAATTTTAAAACCAAAAATATTGAAATGTTTTTTAAAACATTTTAATAATCAATATCTTTATGGTATTATTTAGTAGAATAATACTAATAAAGTCATTGATGAAATAAGGTGGACAGTGGGATTTATTTAAACCCTTCTCAGCCTTCCTTCCAAGGATTTGAAAAAAAGAAAAAAAGACAAATTCTAAATGCAAAATAAGTAAATAAAATTACAACAAAATTATTTTAAATGTATTTAATTTTTTTTTTGTAACCAACTGTTTATATTTTCTAAATCTAAATCAGATATGTTGTACGTACGACCTGATATTGTTGTGGGTATAGAAATTAGACATATAACTTCAGAATTGAGCACCCAACACTCATCATTGGCCAAAAGAAGTTTTTACCTGGTCCATGTGGATGCATGAATCTGACTTTTATATCAAGCTCACTTACATCTTCAGCAATCCCTTCCCACCCAAATCGGTCATAAAAACATTCAATATAATCCATTTTTTTAATGTTTAATGAAATCTCTTTATTATTTTTTCTTTTTGGAATGATATCAAATATTTCGATACATGTATCAATACATGTTTCTTTATAACTTATAGTGTTTGAAGCAATTGGAATAAAATGATGATATGTCCTTGTGCCAGGAACTGTTCTCCCACCTAAATTTTTTTTTTTCTAATTGTGCATGTGTTAGGTCGATTTCATCTTTAGAAAATAATTTAAAACAAATTCCATTTATCTTGGCTTTACAAAAGTGGTACATTAAATTAACATCTAAAATCTGCCCAGTAGTTGACTGATTTGAATTGAAATAATGATTAAAAATTGTTTCTCAAACTTGAGCTAAAAAAAAATTTTTTAAATTGAATTCTAGTAATTATTTATTATTATATCTTTTGATGCAAAAAAAAAAAAAAAAATCCAGGGAGATTGGGGGGGGGGGAGGAGGAGGGCAGAATTGGTCAGAGGCCCCCTGGCCTTCCCTTGGCCTATGACTATAAACATCCTAAACTTATCAATAAATAACACTATTTGATGTTTTATTAAAATAAATGTTTTAAAAAACATTTCAATTGCTTTCGTTACAAAATTTAAATTTTTCTAAAAAGATGCAATTTTTAAATGCAAATTTTGACCAAGTATTAGAGAGACAATTGATGAATCTAACTTTTTTTAGTAGACCTAAGATAAAATAATGATATACAATTGAACTTTTTATGAACAAAATTGGATAACTTTTTATGAACAAAATTGGATAAACAAGACATTTCCTGCGACAATCGAATCTTGAGAGTGCTCTTTTTGGATTCCGCAAGTAAAAATATATTGGGGTACCAAATTTTAAGAAATTTCCCCAAGCCATTATGAAGATACTATATGTCATAGTTGCTTTGTAGTCGCTTCAGATAATCACTAAAATGCTGAGTCACCATTATTTAAACTGACAATATCTCTAGAGCCCATGTGTACTTTTAACTAAAATTTTCACAGTTATTATTTTTTTAATATGGACTGCAAGTGAGGTAAAAATGAACAAATTCTGAGATGTAAGGGTGTCGAAAATATTTTTTTTTGGATGATTTCATATGGAATTACCCATATATATATATATATATAATGTATGTATTTCTATGTATGTACAATAATGCAATATTTATTTAGTTTTATTTTTAACAGAAATTTTTATTTAACCATGGATCTTCAAACTCGGGTAAGAGTCAATAAAGTTGTGTCAAAGACAAATTCAGGTATTAAAATTATTTTATTCAAAAAATTATGTTAATAAATAATATAAAACAACTTACAAATAAAGTTCTAATTAAGCTCATTAAACTGAACTCAATTTTTTATATTACTTTTAGGTACCTAAAACATTGGATGTTTTTTAATTTATTTGAACACTTAGTTGAAGAAAAGCAAAAACTCTTATTTATACATATTAAAAATAATTTGTAGCTTCTTTTATGAACTGTTAATTTATATTACTTTTAAAATAATTTGTAGCTTCTTTTATTGCGAACCTTCTATGAACTGTTCTGCAATCACTATAAATTTTTTTTTTTACAAGGCCACTGGTAACCATTATTAGGCTAGGAGTTTCTAGAAAATAATAGAGCATGCATGTTAAATAACAATAAAACAATTAATAGAAAACTTGAAATTATAAATTTGTAAGAGTCAAAAAATATTAAGACAGGAGGTAACTCTTATGCATTGATGAATTAGGCAAAAAACTAGATGTATAAAAGTTTTTCAGCATGAAAAAACACTTACAGTAAAAGGATGTGATACATAAGATTATGCTTTAGTTGGTAGAAAACATATGATAGTTTGCTTGAGCAGCCATTATTGTAGTACTTGTATGAAAGAAAAAGAGACAGAAGGTTATAATTAAGAGATAGAGGCTTAGCTTGGCAGCTAAAACAGGTATAATTACATATATGGTTTCTATCAGAGGTCATTAGTAAAAGATAAGCAAAGAAGACATGAAGTGTTGATCTAAATAAAAGTGTTGTCATTTACCAATGAAATTGATATTTGATGATGTTGTCATTTACCAATATAATTGATAGAAATATCATCAATATTGCAATAGTTGTTCCCAATAAGTTGACTTACCAATGAGTTTTGTTTGGGTTTAAATTCATTAGTACTAGGAACGCCAAGCTGTTACAGAAGTGAGATTACGTTATTTCTATTGTTGGTATACAAGGGAAACCAACTAAGTTCAAAAACATCATATATATCAAACGGTTGAGAATTTAAAATACTAACTGGTGGTATATACTGCCAAAAATGGACTTAGTTCATTTCCCCTGTATATCAACGATATTCAAGATTGGCTGTCAAAATCAGCAAATAGAGCCGCTTTTGAGGGAAAGTAATCAAGAGGATTATCAATAATATAGATAAGAAAAGTGAGACTAGTGAGTGACCAAAAACAACAAACCAGAATAAATATGTGACTTTATTAACTCGGCGCCAGCTAATCTTTTATTTTTTTATGCATAATTTGACATGATTGATTGCACTTTTATAGGAAATAAGTTCGGTTTTGTCAAGGCACTATTTTGCTCCAATCAAGGCAACCAGTTTCTTAAATTGAAACACTTTGATTCCTTAAATTGCACAGCTTCTTTTTTAAAAAAATACCCAATAAAATAGACAGAAATTAACTTGAAATTACTTTCATCTTTACAGACACAGTTTGAACTAATCATTCAAAATTTATATTATTTCACATATTTTTTTTAACATCTTCACTTCCAAAAAGGCTTCAAGCAACCACTATTAGAGTAAGAAGTTACCGGAAAAGAAAAGAAAAAGTTTATAAAGCAAGATAACGTTTAACAGATCAATTGAAAGATTACAAATTATATGAATCAGAAAAACAAGATTAAGGGAGCAAATTCCAAAGAACTAATGTTAAAGAACTAAAGGGACTTGTTTTTTTTGTTTTATTTGGTTGGTTTTTTTTTGGGGGGGGGGGGGGAATGCAGGGGTTAAATTTTTAATTTATTTTCGGAAATATTTAAAAATTCATTATTTAAGCTACTAAATTTAACTTTAATGACAATATCTTAATTCATATTTTAATTTCAGATTTAAATAGGACAATTAATACTGAAATTTACTGAAATTTTTATTTTGGTATGCTTAAAGGTTAACATGGTTGGAGCAGTCCTGTATAAAAACTTCTTAGATAACTTTATCTTCCTAAATTTTATCTTAATTGGTTTAAAAAAAAGTAACGAAATGGTATTCTGTAAATTAAAAATACCATCCCGCCTAATTATTGTTATATATGGAGATTTAGAAAATGGTGGCGGGATGGTTTATACTTTATAAAATAGTGACAGGATGGCATCCCACATCATCCCGCCTCACTTTGAGCACTGTATATATATATATATATATATATATATATATATATATATATATATATATATATATATATATATATATATATATATATATATATATATATATTCTGATTCACTCCTAACAAGGCTGCAAGCTACACCAATTAAGTTGGGAGTTACTAGGAAAAAAAGAATAGAGTTTATAGAGCAAGGAAATGGTTGACAGAAGACTTAAAGAGTTGTAGATTGTATGAGTCAGAAAAACATGAAGATGGGAGAGAGTTATAAAGGGTTAAAATGCAGGGAAAGAAACTAGAGGAATAAAAGTTTTTGAAGCATGCATGGACAGATACAGTAAATGAATGAGACTTAGATAATTGGACCCACTCAGTTAGATTGGGTCTAACTACGTTTATATAGTAAGTGACCAGGGCCCTGTCCCTGGCTGAAAATGAGACTTTTTCCAAACCTGACTCTGGCCCTGGCAAAATTATAAGAATTAGCATGGGGGAATAGCTGGGGCTAGAAAAAGTTTTTGTAATACTTTATATATTATAATTTTATGCTTACATTTAATATTTATTAAATACTGGCATATATATATATATATTTAAAGCTCTAATTTACTTCCAACAAGATTGCAAGCAACCACTATTAAGTTATGAGTTACTTTAAATAGAGAATAGGAAAACTATCCTATTCTCTATTTAAAGTATCCTATTCTCTATTAAACATTTCCTAGTATTTTAAAACTTTAAAATACTAGAAAACGGTTAACTGAAGACTAAAAAAGTTGTAGGTTGTATAAAAAAGGAAAACATGAAGATTGGTTAGAGTTATAAGGTTTTTTTGATGTGCAAGGAAAAACACTGGACTAATAAAAAATTTTTATCGCATAAATACAAAAAAATTTTTTATAGCAGATACAGTAAAAGGTTGCAACTTGTTGAATAAGAAGCCAAATAAGAATGAGTTTTGGTTTATCATAATAGAGATGATAGCTTGTTGATCATGATGGTATATTTAAAAAAAATAAAAAAATGCAACCTTACAACAATGGGAGAGTGGCTCAAGTTTGGCAGATAAAGCAGGTTTAATTACATTTACAATGTGCTATGTCTGAGAGTAAAAGGGTTGTTATTCATTAATATAGGAATACCAATATTATTGCAGTATTTTTTACAGTAAATAATTGAGTTTTGTTGTCTCAAGAGTTAAATTAAAGTAAGATTTCTTTACAAATAACTCTGCTTTATTCTGGGGAGAAGTAAAAACATCAAACCCATGAATTAGAGAAAAAATATTAGACTTACTTTAGTTAATGACACTGATGAAGACTAACTAAAAGTCCCAAACCTAACATCTGAGATAAGATACAAGATTTAGTAAACTGAGAATAACAGAGCTTAACATCAGACAGGACCTTTTTACATTGGCTTCTTGGAATAATAAAAGGACATTTGTTCTTAAGAGAGATGTTCTTGTAAAAAAGATGTAAAAAATGATTAAAGTTTAATAAAGCAACTGGTCAAGATGGTGAAAAATGTGGAATAGATTGGGGCTTGACTTTAAATCGAAAAGAAAGAATAAAAGCTTTTAAACTTTTGTTCCAGAAGGAATAAAAGCTTCCGAGATGCACTTTATGCATACATATTATGGATATAAACATACATGTTTGCTATTTATTTAGATGCTGACATACAATATCCTTACATCTTTATATAAACTTTAGTATTTATATGGTGTGGTGTTTATATTATGTGGTGTGTGCTGAAAGAGAAAATGATCAGATAATGATCATGATCATTATTATGATGGTAATGATGATTATGATGATCTTGTTGAGCATAATGTTGTTTATATATGCATATATATAAAAAATATAACATGAATTTCAAATAAAAAATATATATTTTTGGATCTATAAATATTTATCAGCCCCAGTCACAAACCCGGCCCCTGCCCCGGCCTATCTATATTTTATGAAACCTTGCCCAGGTTAAATATCAACCCCGGTCATTTACTACATTTACAATGCAATTTTGGACCTTGTCTAAAAGAGAAAGAGCATCATTAGAAGAACCAGTCCAAATATGAAAAAAGTATTCCATACAGGAATGATTAAGAGATTTGTAGAGGTAGAGAATGGAATAAATAGTAAGAGACTGGTGAGTATGATAATAAATGATATAATTAGAAAAATAAATGCAAATTAAAAAAAAAAAAATTATGTATAAATAAATTATGAATCAGATGAAGGTGGTCTGGAAAACCCAGTAAATAATAATAATTCAAAATTTTTAAATTTTCTTGAAATTAAGTTCAGTATAGGACTTTTATTTTTAAGGCCCTACTAGCGATAAACATTTGTTTGACAAATATAACAAACAAACAATGTAAGTCTAAATTACTACCCAATATACAAATGCTCAAATAATTAATCTCAATAGATTACTTATTTCTTTCAGCATTTAAAGTCTGATATTAAATTTGTATGATATTATCTACTATTATATTTATATTATCAAAATTAAAATGGTAACTTTCTTATAGGATAAGAATAGTTTCTATATATAATGAGAGAATCACAGTTGTTAGGAAGTACAAAATGACAAATAAACACTCCCATACAAAATGCCTCGCTATATAACTAACAAAATTAAATAAGCTATAACTAACTTATAGCTAATTTAATTTTTTATTAAAAATATAAGTTAAATTGGTGTTTATATACGTAATTGTGCTTTTAATGATCATAATCCAAAAATATACTAGAATAAGAGAAAACTATTCCAAAATATATGCCAAAAAAAAATTTAAAAATTGCCTTAAAAAAAGAAGAAAAATACTAAAAAAACAAAAAAAAACTCGTCTTTTTGACCCAAAAAAATGCCAAAGGAAAAAAAATGCTTTTTTTGCAACTATAGCAGCGCTCATTATAGTATTTAAAAAAATTAATTTATAGTATAAAAAAAAGTACAGGGCCATGAATATAACCTTGAGGAACCCCTTAAGTTACAGGAAATAAACAAAAGTTCTGTTCATTGAGGACATTTTTTATACTACAATTGGCAAATAAGGATTAAATAATCTTAAAGATGGTACCTTATACCCATAAGAAGAGAGCTTACGGAAATGACCAGCATGCCAAACTTTATCAAAGGAAACGTAATAACCTAACTTTCTCACAACCATCTAATGCATAATAAAAACTTTCAGTTATTACCGTTAACAAATCAGTAGTAGAAGGAGAAGATTAAAATCCATATTGATGATCAGAGTTATTAGATTCAAGATGAGAGATTAAATATTTGTTAATTATATACTCAAAAACCTTGCTTATGATAGGAAGAAGACTAATGGGACAGTAGTTAGACAAGTCAGATCGCTCTCCAGAATTTTTGAAAATAGGGATAGCAGATGTTGTTTTCCAGCAGGCTCGAAAACAACACTTGTTATATTGTTTTGAAAGTATAGATGACAGCTCCGGAGAACACTTCTACTAGTCTATAGCAGGTATGTTGTCCAGACTAATAGCTGTAGAAGAGTCTAAGCGAGAAATCATTTAAGATACAGAAGCTGGAGTGATATGAATGTAAAGCAATCGATCAATCTGTTTGTTGGCTATATCAGGTAGGATGTAGTTAATGGAATTAAGAGATGAGATTGATGAAAAGTTCTTAGCAAACAGTTTAGCTTTGTCTTTAGGTGAGGTAACAAAATCTGAACCGTGCAAGCCAGAAGGAATGACACATTTTTCCTTATTATAGGCACTGTTAATGATTCTCCAGAAGTCTCTGGAGCATAATTACAAGATGAGATTTTGTGACCTGTGAATAGCAGGCTTTTGCATTAGACAAAACCTACAATGATAGGGGGTTTTGATGAAGAAGAAGAAGAATGATATGTTTTAGAGAGATCAAAATGGATCAAAAGCACCTTAGAGTGAATGTCATTAACAAACCCTCACAACATGGCACTGTTAGTACTCTGATATTTTATAGCTGTTGATGGAATCAGCCTCTCTGAGAGCTACTACAATGTTCGGGAAACCTTACTACCTTTTGGCCTCAGAGCCATAAAACTAAATTTTAGAGCTGTACCCTCATTAGTAGATAATAGAATGAGTTGCCTAGTCATAAAAACAGAGACACAAGCAAAATTTATGCAATGAGTCAAGAAGATCCAGTATTCAACATCCTAAATTGGAAACAATGTATTATAAATACATCAATGCCAGTCTAATAGATGAAGAAGGGGTGGGAAGCTGGTCAACAGATAAAATCTGTTTACATCTCAAGTCTTTGCCTATATAATACAGAGAAGTCAAAAAAAAGATTGAAATAAATTGCACTGAAAAGATAATGTCTTGTTAAGTTTTTTTATCCTGGAGATACATTTGGATCAGCTGGTGGAGCAAAAGATGCATCAAAAGCAAGAGTAAATTGTGTCTGTCTCAAGTTCAGAGAATTATCTCGACGCTTTACAGCAAAAGGTGCATCAACTGATCTTGGTGAGAACAGAGAAGTCTAAGAAGTTATAGAAAGTCATACAAGTCAAAGAAGTTATACAAAATCAAAAAGAAAGTTATACACCACATTCATCTAGAGTGTTATTGTATGGCATTGAAAACATGGGGAATGAAAGTTGATGATGTCCATTGTGTGGAGTAAAAAAATATGATGGTTAGGTATTGTATGACTTAAATAAGAAAGGAAGCAATGATCGAATATTTGGAATAATAAGTGTATCTGTTTGTGTTTATCAAGAATAATTAAGATGGCTTGGGTAGAAAGGCAGCAGTTTTAGAAGAAAAAGTTGGAGGTAGAAGTAAAAAAAATTCAGAGAAATTGCGTCATAAACAGCATTATAAGAAACATTCAACCCATGAAGTACGAAAACAAAATAATAATGATGACAATGATGATAATGATGATGATGATGGTGGTGATGATAAAATATATATAAATATATATATAAGATTTTAACAATATTTATTTCTGCCCCGGTCAAAAAAATTGGCCCCTGCTATATTTTATTAAACCCAGCCCCCGTCAAATATCAAGCCTTGTTGTTTACTAAGAACATGTATTATTTGTTCTAATAAGTTCATTCTGATCTAATCTAATCTAGTTGATGTTATATTTACATTTTATTTTTATTTTGATATTATATTTACATTTTATTCATTTAATTCATATATTACGTTTTTTATACTTGTAGAAATTATCAACACAAGTATTGCTAGTAACAGTGCTGGATATGACAGGTCTATTATTTTTTTAATTTTTTTTTTACTTCCTTACTAATTTTTTTTAATTTTCAAGTATATAAATTTGACAAAGACTACAAAAAATACAGACTCCATTAGTTGCAGCTTTACTAAATTTAAGCTGTAGCTTTTGCTAATTAAAGTTTATGCACAATTTTTTTTAAGTTTCTATGAATTTTTTTCTAACTTTAAAATATTTAAATAAGAGTCTCACTTATTTATTTTATTGTGTTTTTATTGTTACAATTTATTTACTCATTTTTTATTTATTGTCTTAATCGCATCTGGCCTGGTCATGACATTAAACTTATTATATCTTATTCTCCATAAGAGTTGAAGTATTTCTATGGGAGTTACAAAAAAGGGTTTTAGAACTCAAAAGTTTGATTTAAATTGTTCCTATTTTATTCCTCCAAAAAGAAAGTTTTGAACATACAGTGATAATTTCATTGTTATTGTGTAATATCTGTATTATTAATTTTGTTTTTTTAATAGTACAATGTTAGAATACTAGTTACTGCTGATCTGCATTAGTTTACAATACCTGTATTTGAATTTGAATGCTAATATTTTATTTAGAGTCAATAAATTTACAATCAAGAATAATTTTTTTATGTTTTTACAAAATTTAATAATAAATTAGTCAATCATTAATTATAAAGTATATTGATGAAGAGATGCAACACCAGACTTCTCCTGCTATATGCGTTGTTAGAGATCCTTTGAGGAACAAAAAAATTAACATCATCAATTTTATTTACAATTTTAAACTGTTCAATAAGATCTCCTCTGGCTCTTCTCTCTTCCAGTGTTGTCATTCTAAATATATTTAATCAGTTTCCTCCAGGTTTTGACGAGTGCCTTCTGTGTTTGTCATTAAATAGACTTGATTAGATTTTCTGTTACCTCAACTGGCATGCATTGTTTTGCATTTTTCCACATTAAAGAACATCAACCATTTGTGAAACCATTTTATGGCTTGATCAATGTCTGATTGCAAAGCTAGCATATCTTCATTTGATTTTATGATGTACATAAATTTACTATCATCTGCGTAGAGCTTGAACTGGCTTATAATATTGTCCGGCAGATTGTTTATAAATAGTACGAAAAGGAGAGGGCCAGGAAGGCTTCCTTGACGGACGCCACTTGTGACTTTTTTCCAATCTGATGTGAATATTTCAGCAGTTGAATGAGTATCATGGACAATATGCTGTTGTCTATTGATGAGCCAAGCATTTATCCACATGAATGCTTTCTCGTTGATGCCATATGCTTTTTATTTGCTCAATTGGCAATTGTGTGGAACTTTATCGAATGCTTTTGCAAAATCAGTGCAAATCACATTGCCTGGATGCTTTTTATGTGCAGCCTCTGTGAGGAAGTCGCGAGTTTCGAGGAGATTAGTCAAACAGCTTTTTCTTTGAATGAATCCGTGTTGTGCTATGCTTATTAAGCCGTTTAAGTTACAGTGTAGCATTATTTTTTCATGTAATATGTTCTCAAATATTTTGCATGGTATGGATGTGAGAGAAACTGGGCTATAATTCAATGCTTTTAGTTTGCTTCCTTTCTTGAAAAGGGGCGTGATGTTGGATTTCCTCTACAGGTCTGGTACATTGCTAGTTGAGAAGGGTTTCTTGAAAATTAATGTTAGGGGCAATGCGAAAGATTCTGTGCAGTGTTTGAGTACACTATGGTGAACGTTATCAATACCAAGAAATTTAGATCATCTAGGTTTTCAAGTCGAGCATGGATATCGTTAATTGAAAGGATATTCTTGTCTAATATACATTTTTTATCAGTTCAAGGTTCTAATTCCGGCACAAGTCCGTCTGGCTCGTTGACAAATACTGATTGGAAGTAATTGTTCAGGATTGTGTAAATAATTTGAAGATCTGTTGAAATTGTTCCATCAGTTGTTTCTATAGAGTTGAATACATATTTTGAATTAGTTTTGTTTTTGATATGTGCGTGTACCTTTTTAGGGTCGTTTTTATATAAATTAGCTAGGTTCTCTTCATAATCTAACACGGCGTTAGATTATGAAGAGAAGAGACAGTCATGTCTCCTGGTTGTTCATTTAGCATGTGCACTGTTGTTGCCACACTACCGCCAATCTCAATATATTCATAAAATGTGATGCTAAAATTAAAGTCACCATAGATTAGAATGAAATCACACTCTAACCTTCGGGCGGCAGCTTTTGAAAATTTGATCCAAGAAGAATTGAGTTGTTGCCAAGCTTAATAATGCGCCACATTTGTTCAATGGCGACTGAGTTTAGTTGTGCAATATTGGTTTCTAGTGTAGTTATTTCTTCTTATATATAAATGGCCACACCACCTCCTCTTCTGTCTCTATCTCTTTGTTGAATTTGATAGCCTGGTATAACCATATCACTCGTTCTATTTTACCAAGTTATGGTGAAGAATTAAATGTGAGGTGTTTTTTTAATGTCTAAGTTGTGTGAAACGGCTATGGCTTCGTCGCGTTTATTTTTATTTAACGAGCATGGATTGTTGGCCCAAAAGCAGAGATTTACGGGAGACAGATTATTTTAATTTATTACAGGAATGCTGGGTGTTACTTGGGTGTTTTTTTTAGGCGGATGAGTTCTCTTAAGCAGTGGTTGTTGTAGCTGCTGTATTGCTTTGTCAGTATTTGTTGAGAAACGAATATATATCTCTTTTGCTCGTTTGACTTTGTGACATCGATACAGCATATTTGACTGGTTCTTTTGTAGATGACATTCCAAAACGGTTTGTCGAGAATCCCAGCATCTTTCAGTTCTTAGTTTTTCTTTTTAAGTCTAGCTCGAGTTTTGTTGAACACTACTTGCTGAGCTGGAGTCCTGTCTTCTCGTGCCAAAACTCCATTAAATTGTTATAGTCTGTCTTCGTTTTTGGCGGCGACAATGTTTGTTATTTCGTTTCTGTGTTTGACTGTTTCCAGTGCGTTTCCTTTGAGTTTCGAGGCGTAGATTACGGATTTCTTGTCTTCCATTTTCTTGTTGCGATTCTTTGTTTAATTCAATTATCGGTGTGAGTGCAGAGATTAATACTACTTTGAGCATTTCAGCGACAAGGTTTTTGTAGTTTTCATTAATTGTTTTGTTTGCGAATGTTGTTGCCATGGTGTCTCTTATCACTACGTCGACTATCGATATGCAAGTTTTTGAAAGCAGTCGCAGTGATCGCTGTTGACATGGCTTCACCGGTCGACGTGGAATTCATTTATTTGTAGAAATAAGCTAGTAAAACTTTCTGCACAAAAATGTTTCTGTTTGGCTAATTGAACTAGCTGATAATGCTAATTTGTACAAATTATGTTAGGATATTTCTCTTATTATCACATTAATCTGATGAAAATAAAATCAGTGCATCTGCTATAGTTGATTTTGAACATTCTGGGAGTCTAATCTTCTGATTTCAACTTTTTTTTTTAATATGTAAAAAACTTTTTAGTTCTATGGAAAGTTTAAGAATAATTTGATTGAATAGCTTTAATTATATCCATTAAATTAAGTTATATTTTATGTAAAGTTTAATGTATTTAGTATTTCCAAACTACATTCTCATACTTTGATCTCAAATAAGAAAGATTGCATTGCTAATCAGCTAAGATTGTCCTATTGTTTTCTTTGACAAATACTCTATCAACTGAAGAAACTTGATATGCTTGCTTAGGGTTGGTTTTTTTGTTTTTCTGCAATATCATAACAATGGGTCTAATATCTCAAACCACCCTTTTTAGTTTTAACACTTTGAATAATTTTAATACATTTTTAGTTACTTATCTTACTTGTCACAAAAAATCTAACTTAAAAAACAAAAACATACAGAACTATAATGTTAAAAGATATATCACAGAAATATATAGAACTATAATTTCAATTATATATCCTTTTTTCAATAAATTGTTTAAAAAAACTTGCTAATAGGATTTATTTTAATGAACTTAACAAATTAAAAGCAGCCACATTTATTTGTGAAGGTTAGTATATTCAGTTCAGAGCTAAAGATAATCCACTATTATTAAAAGCAAAAGGGGAATTTTCTTGTGAAGAAAGTACATCTTTCTTCACAAGAAAATAGTACATCTTTCGTACGACAGTACATCTTTCTTTAATGGAAAGTACGATAGTACATCTTTCTTTAATGGAAAGATGTACTATCGGAATGGATACAAAGAAGTGTCCATGGTCCAATATTCTTTTTAATCTATGTACTAGACATAAACAACTATTTCCTGACAGGTATTACTCACAAGAAATATGCAGATGATATCTTAGCTTACATAATTGGTATAAACTCTTCCCTTCTACATCACGTCTACATCAGAACAATTACTCACATTCGACTTTCAAATTGAACACTAGAATAGTAAAATTGACAAAAATTTAAAGACATACCTACAAAATTTAAAGATATACCTACAAAAAATTTTCTCCCACATATGTAATGAATTAAATATATCTGGTGCTAATTGTATTGTATATGTTACCTGAAAACACTCAGTACATTCTCAAAACTTTAGTTTTTGTAAACTCAAATCTTAACTCAAATCAAAACTCAAATTTATTTCAATAAAAGATATAAAAGAAAAAGAAGAATTCTGATTAAATATTAAATTTGGTCTATAGACTCTTTTGAAGAAGAAAAAAAGAATTAAGTTGCATTAAAGGAAGTCTTACACAATTAGATCTTAACTAGTGTAAAACACATCCTGTTTTGTTTTTATTTAAAAACTGACTAAGTGTGATACTGATGTGCATTTGTTTATTAAATTTTGGCAATTATATAGTTTATAAAAAATTCATTTAAGCACATTAATTGGTAAAATTTTATTGGAATTATAACATGTTATTAAAATATTATATACAAGTTAAAACATTATTTTATGCTAAAAATTAGCTAGGAAAGATAAATTTATTTGTTTTAAGAAATAATTTTTTATGTTTCATATCAAGTAAGTTATTTTATTAAGATGTTTTCTATTAGCTCAATGACATATGTGAATGCCTTTTATGTCATTGATTTTATTAAAATTTTATGCAAATAAGATGTTATTAAAACTTTATGCAAATAAGATGTTATTAAAACTTTAGGCAATGAACAAAAAAAGAACGATTTAAAACTTTAGGCAATCAAGTAAGAACAATTATATCTTTACACTGTAATATTGAATTATCAACTTAGTTACATTAATTTATTTTTATTAATTTGTTGAATTAATAACATGTAACAATATTATGAGAAATAAATAAAATTAAAAATTAAAATTTTTTTTGAAAATCGAAAAAAGCTTGGTGAGATCCATTCATTACACATACAAAGTGTCTAACAAAATCACTATCTAATAGCTGTAAAATTTTAATATTTTGTTATTATACATAATTTTTTAACTTTTTTTTGTAAAATATGACAAAATAAAGTTTTAGAGAAATGCTCAAACAAGTTTTATGCAGTTCAATTATTTTTAAAAAATCTTGACGTATTTACAATAAGAGTCATAAGTGAGGATTACAAGTAATTTGAATATCGCTCCTGGAAAGAAACTCTACAAATCTTGTAAACAAAAGACTGCCAGAAGAGAAGATCTTCCAAAAGAGGAACAAAGCCAGGGTTAACAAGATGATGAGGATTTTGTAATATTATCATTCAAAATAAAAAGACTGAATATCGACATAGATCTCTAGAATTTCTCCTTTGATTTATTTAATACTTTATTAAATCTTAATGAAAGGACCACCAAGTTGGTTGATATCAGAAACCACCAAGTTTGTTGATATCAGAAACCACCAAGTTGGTTGATATCAGAAGTAAAAAACAACTTTGAAGTTAAAGAATGCCAAGCAAAGATGGCTTGATGGTTTTTTAACAAAGAAGGATTGTTAGCTATTTCTCCATTGTATAAAGATAAAGTCATATAAAGGTTTTGTTAAAATGTTTTATGACTCAAGTGATCTATGCCAAATTATGTCTGGAAAAAAAAATTAAACATGAGAAAGAACATCTATAAACAAAAAAACTCCTTTCGTGTAATTTAAAAGAACTATATGTATTATATATATAAAAATACAAATATGCAAAAAAAAAAAAAAAAAAGAAAAAAGCAAAAAAATATGCAAAAAAAAACAGGAATACAAATATGCTCCTTAAATTTTCTTCATTTAGACCAAAGTGGTGCATTATGCCAGGTGCTAGTAGTACACATCTGTTTGTGTTTGTTCTTATTATCAAGTGCCATATTTCTAATGGATGCTTTAAATGTTGGTAAATCATATAAGGATCTACTTTCAAAAACTATTTGCTCAAAACAAAAAAAACATTATTGCACAATGTGATGATTGTCCTGGTAAAGAACTGCTCACCACATACATGCATAAGATTTGACAGCGGATATTTTTTTATTGTCCACTTTTAATCACAATACCTTGATCAACTAAATAAAATATGGATCTATCAAGCAAAATAATAATTGGTAACTTTGCAGAAAGTTATGTCTTTGTAGTTAAGATGAATTACAGACCTATCACTGGAACACCCAACATATTAAAGTATATCACCAGTGGATGTTTTTTTACATCCATTAGTGATTTTACACACAATAGCAATAGGTTAAAATAACACATAGGTTACATTGTGTGTGATGTCATCTAAAAAAAAACAATAAGAAATGTTTTAGTACACCTTATCGTCTTTATAGTATATCACAAATGGATGTAAAAAAACATCTCTTAGTGATATACTATAAAGACACTATAAAATACTATAAAAGTTGGATTTTTGCCACGTCCCATAGAAATCATAAGATGGTGTTGACGGTACTGTAAAAAGGTTAACAGCACTAGAAAATTTGAAATGACCATAATGAAAATTCTGCTGTTTTATTCCCAAAATAAACATATTGAAAAAATTGTGTTGCCATAAGTTTGCTATACTTCTGGTAAAAGCTTTATGTTTGAAAAAATTGAAATGAAAGAAGTACAAGAAGTAAAGTGGCAAAAATATTGTGAACTATTACATTAAACGCTTTCAATACCTTTAAAAATCTTGTATACTTTTAAGTAAATTTTTAAATTACAGTTTAAATTACAGTTTATTAAGCTATTGTAATTGCTAATATTTTTAGTTATTTCTCCGTATGCTTTTATTACCTCCTCTCTGTCTGTTAATCTTTCTGTTAACATCAAATCTTGCAATCAATTTTTTAATCACTTCCGTATGATAGATTTTCTTCAAATTTTGCTTACATACTCTTGGTTGATGACAATACAATATTCAATAATTAGTTTTTCAATGTCAATTAATTTGGTTAATTTTAATTAAGTTTATTTTTTATATGGGAAAAAGAAGAATAATTTTTATATGTGATTAGCAAAACTTCATGAAAAATAAATTTAACTGCAATTACTTAATAAACTGGGTGGTTTAATGTTGAATTACCCTAATTTTTATTGAAAAATAATTTTGTGCTATTAAATTTTGTTCTTGCTGTATATTTAAAAATGTTTTACTTATGTCAAATTTCTGAAAAATAAGATGTAAAAGTTGTTTAACTTTTAATATTTTTTTATTAAATACAAAAAGAAAAATGTTATGAAACATAAAATGAACATAAAGTTAATTTTAAAATGTTTTGTTAGTTTTGTATTTATGAATTTATATATAGAGTAAAATTTAAAAAAAGGAAAATAACAGGTCTAATCATTGATCATAACCCTCCAGATTTTATGACTCACTACAGGTTCCAGTAGATGAGAGATCTGATTTAATATAACATCTGGCATTTTTGGTTACGAGTTTTATTTATATAATTTAGTTGTAACATTTTTATAGAGTTTTATTTATTTGACTTATATTTATTTATATTCAAATGCAGCCAAAAAATAAACAAATTAGTTTTAACTATTTTTTTCATAGAGTTAGATTTATATGACTTTAATTCATTTGATTCAAATGTAGCCAAACATTAAAATTTTTTTTAATGTTTGGCTATTTATATCATATATAAATTAATTTTGATTTTCACAGAAACGAAGGAGATAACATTAAAGTTTATATACGAATTCGACCACCTTTAAAGCATGTTCAGGATGGAATCAATGATGCTGTTTGTCTTGAAGTAACAACTAATAATTCTGTTACTATATTTACAAAGCCAGAA